>NC_084904.1:14204938-14336810 GCF_949316345.1 Pungitius pungitius
GTTCACCTGTTTGTTTTCGACCTTTCCGTGTTTATTCAAAAGGACAAAAAGGGAAAAAAAGTCCTTTTTAGAAGCAAGTTTTTTAGAAAATGATGTCCTGCACAGCTGTCTCAATTGTGCTATTTTTCTGAAGCTGATGAGGGGTTACTATTTCTTCTTTTTTTTCATGTTTTTCTGAACATTCATATAGTTTGCTTCCTAGTTTAACAAGCAACCTCCCTGACCAGTCTCATCCCCCCCCAGGCCCGGGGTGGGGGGGCAGCTGTTGATCAGCACCCTTCCCCCTACGTGACGTGGGAGAGCCGACTAGCGGCTCCTTCTACTGTCCTGATGTAGTGGTTTGCAGTTCTTTAGACTTTATCTTAGGGATATTGAATCAGGCTACACAATAATGAATAAGCTTACATATGTGTTTCAGGTTGGTCAATTCAATAGTCCATTTGGGCCGCAGAGTAGTCCAGTGTCAAAACTAAGCTAAACCCCTGACTTAATAAAGGCAGGAACTGAAATGTTCAGACATAAAGAACCTGGGAAATGGTATCTGAAACATTTTAGAAACAAAGTGCAATATTGCTCACTGAATTTTCTTTATTTCCCATTTGTATGTTTGTTTTTAGCATTTTTTGTCTCTCAATTGTCACAATGTATAGATATTCTATGAATATACTATGTTCTGAATGGTTTAACCTTATGTCTAGTTCTTCTTTTTGATTTGAATAAACGTTATGTTGAAAATTACAATGAACTGTCATGTGAGTCTTTGCAAAGAAAATAGAACAGTTATGGAGATACAGGACACACTTGAATGTATTGACAAATCATTGGAATCTATTTAATCTGGGTCAGGACACCTTTGGATTAGAAGCAAACAGTTTCCCCTCTGCTGGACCCAGATTATCCTGTTACAATGAGTACCACATTGCAGCTGCACTTGGCCTCGGATGATAGTAAAGCACAATACGCTGAATGAGTCTTACTTTATAAATAGCAGCAAATCATTGCCACTTCATTAAAAAAAGACACTTTACATATTTAATCTTCTTTACAGGGGGATGGGTCGGCTTTTCATCATTTGTTACCAACCCCAAATCTGAGACAAACGTGGCACAGAGGACCAAATTGACTGTACATGTCCACACTGGTCTTTATCATGGATCACAGCACGCCTCTAAATGAAACCTGATAGCGGGTGACGGCGGCGGACCGAGAAAGCCTCAGTCCCCAGTCCAAATAAAATAAAACACATGATTTATTGATCACTGCTGAAAGATGCATGTACAGGACATGCTGCTCTGCTGCAGAGTAATGATGGAGCGATGGAGGAGGCATCATCATGAGACTATTTTATAAAATTGTTTCTAATCTTCAATGTGTTATTCAAGCATTATAATATTAAGAATTTTATTAAGCCATATTGGCAAAAATATGTTTTGCCTTTGTTAAGTAGTGTTTTGCGCTGCCTATTTTTTTTTCTTTAATGTAAAAGAAGCACTTCAAATTTTGAAACATTTAACCAATCCCGTAGTCTATTGTGCCTTCACAAACATACTATCTATAGCAGTTGATCAATTTTACTCACAGTGTATTGACTTCTGTAGTAAGTCTTTGCCATTTTAAATGAATCAATTTAGTTGGATGAGACATGTATGAAAAAAATGAGCTCAGTTATCTCAATCACGGCAGATGTGAATGAGTCGGATGTCTCGCAGATAAAGTTGGAACTAAATTCCATGAAAGAAAAAAGAAAGAATGCCATTGCTATTGCAACAGGGAACCAGGCAGGTTTAAAACATATATAAATGTCCTCTTTTGCACATGATCCTGAAGTAACTATGTCATAAAGAAAAGAATAAAACCTCTTAACATTCACTCAAAACTCTAAAATAACAAAGTGACAGCTCATCAATGTGGGTATCTTTGCAAATTCTCAATTTGAGCGAGCATCACTGATGACTCAGCTGCCCTGTCAGCTTTGACCAAGCACTTCAGTGTGCCTTTGTCCCGTCCTGTTCCAGCCCCCCTTTGGCTATTGTGGGCCCAGGCCTTTGTGGGTGTCTGACCGCCGCAGAAAAAGAAGTTGGGGATTATTGCGGGAGAGCGTAGAATGGTGCAGCATTCATATATGTGCGCATGTGTTGATTGCACAAGTGCTGACACTGCACAGGCCTCAGCTGTTTCCTCTCACCAGCTAATCCAACCACCGAGAAGCCTTCTCTGATCAGAGGTTCTCAGCAGCTCACTGTGACCAGGCAAGTTCTTCATAGATCGGGGGAGGGGGGGAGGGGGGGGGGTTGCACTGAGGCCCATGTGCGCCTGCTTGCCAGTGCTGTATCATCACTGTGACATAATAGAAATACTCACACACACGTCTGCCCTGAAGCAGGGAGCGCAGCATCGATGCAAGCCCACACATTCCTCAAAACAATGGAACAACCAATAGTACCACACGTCTGAAAATGTTACGCAGGAGCGGATCCACATGGATACGACTTCATGAATGTACCGTAACTACTGTTTTATTAAACCAGATTAAACTAAAAAAAATCAATGTAAGTCTGAAAAAATATTTCTTGAGAACATACGATAGTGATTTAGTGACTTTGTACCTACGTCCAGGTTATAGAGCCTGACCTTTGCAGCTGATAACTTGAATAATTGACTGATCTGAGCTGCTGTTTTTTTATAATTAACACACATGCTACTCTGTAAATTTGACTACTTTAATGTTTCACTTTCAAACATGATTTGTTTCTAAAAAAAACAAATTAAGCTAAAATATTGTTTTCTTATTATTAACAGATGATATGTGATGATAAAGACTTCCTACAGTCTTTGGCACTCTACAGACTCGACAGAGAGATAAACCGTGACGATAAATCCCCTGTGGAGTCTGGTGTTGGCCGATGACGCTGATAGAATGATGAGTTGATGAAGCTGACGAAGCTCGGGCAGAGATGGGGAGGAGTGATGCATAAGGTAGATGGTATAAAGACATTCATATTCAAAAGAGACAGCTGATCCTCTGATATCCTGATTGACAGCACTAACACTGACCAAAAGCAAATGATGAGTTGGCATTGGTGATGAGTGATTGCTAGATGTATGAGAAATAAACGACGGGCTGAGGCATGCAAGAGTGTAGCCTTCCTGTCTGAATTTACGTTCAATCTTATTGCAACAAGGAAGGCTTCTTAATTTGATCAATTTATGCCTTTTCTGTGTTTTCTCATGAACCAACATTCATAGAAACAATTATTGGCTATAAAGATATATTCACGCTTGTCCCCTGTGGGTGTTCTACTGACAGCTTCACCTTGCATTTTTGGAACAGCCGGACCGCCTGCGTGCGCTTTTAGTGCCTGTTTAGTGACTCACTGACTCGGCGCTCTGCACTGTGCTCATGCAGCGGTTCCAGATGATACCACCGTCCGGACTGACAGCGCTGTTGCAGAAGCATTGCGCCCGCCTTCTTGACCCCGTCAGGTTAATCGCTGTTAGCTCTGTTAGCACGTTTGCAGTCATTTCGTACTGTTGGCGCCTCTAGCTGCCGCTCAGCAGCTCATTTAATGCCATTTCTGGCCGATGAATCCTCCCAATCTTTTAAATCACATCTTGATTTCTATGCAGAACAGTTTGCTATTCGTGTGGATGCATCCCGGTCTCAGAAATCTGCACAGTAAAGATCAGAAGAAACAAATAGACAAATTAGGGGACAGGGACTTCACAGAATAAAGAATAATTCATTATAACCTTTAAAAGATATGCATTCATGCAGACTTGCAGTTGTTACCTCCTGTAGGTAAGTACATCAAAGAACATCCATCACTGGAGCTTTTTATCAGGCATTTCTTATAAAAACTCTCTCTCTGTCACATGCACGCACACACGCACGCACACACACACACACACACACACACACACACACACACACACACACACACACACACACACACACACACACACACACACACACACACACACACACACACACACACACACACACAGCAACATCACTGCAGACAGTGTGCCATCTGTCCTGGGGACAGACTCGCTCTGTTTTTCTCTATAGGAACAAAGAACCAGAGAGATAGAGCCACTGATAGACTGAGCAGAGAGGCAGAAAGGGAACAGCAATGATCTTTTTCAGCAGCCGGCTCATTCCAGTTTGAAACACTTCTGCGTGAGGAGGCGGACAACGGAGGCTGCTGCTTTTTCGTCACTGAATGCTGAACCCTTTTCTGACCTTGCCGGGAAAAAAATACTTTAGCTTCACTGAATGCACCACAATAGTCTCCTGAAAAATAGTCTCTCAATAGTCTCACCTCAACATGACACAAAGCAAGACCGGCTGTAATTGAATTGAATTTAACTTCAGAGGACATTGCGACAAGGTTGGATCATCGCTTTCTACAAGTGTCAAAATGCAAATTCAATGCAAAAACATTTCAAATGAATACTGATAACATGCTGCATGTAACTGCTGCACATAAATACACAAACAGTATCTGTCAGTTGTCAGTCTTCAGACTGCTTGACTCTAAGCTAGGTTTAAACTAGCAGCAGTGCAGTGTGAGGTGGAAATGAAACAATCACCGGTTGCGAAATTCACCGCAAAGATTCCGCAAGTGAATTTCTGTAGCTAAGCTACAAAAAAAGGTTTGGAGAATTACTACAAGAACATCGCACTCAGCATAAACGCTTTGTGGCGTGGGCCCCATTGGTGGAGGCCTGCCCCACACAGCCAAGTGCAGGTATGAAACAAAGCTTAAGTTGTCAGAATCCTTTTATAATCTCAGCCTCAACTCTCCAGAGTCTGTCGGCAACTAATGTTTTGTTTCTTTCAGACCAAAAATACTATTGATGTTCTTTGGACAAAGGAGAAGAGTTTGTGGCAGTTGCACAATGACACACATAAGTGGAGCAGGATTTATGTTGACAGAGCTAATTAAAATCATTTTAAATATCCTTAGTCGTGCTGCGTGGGCCCTCCACATTTAGATTTAGCATTGACAGGGAACCTGAGAGCCAGAGTGACACTGCGCTATGTTCCCAAGCCAGGACTCCCATTCCTGCCATACCAGCAGCCCCAGCATGGTCAGCATTCCATCAGCAACCATCCTTCACACACACGCGCTGCACTGCTTTGGCATGTTTGCAGCTCTTAAGCAGAACCACAAGTTCAAGACCTTGCCCCCAAGCACGGTTGGGAAGAGTCCTGCACCGTTTGCATATCTCTTTTGGAATGGCAGAAATAGACACAGTAAAAGAAAGCGGTCAGGTTCAAAGGACTTAGGGTTATACTTCATTTTAATTGTCCAAAGAGAAATACTTTGTCGACAAAACTGGCCCTTCTTAAGCTTAACCCACTAAATCTGGCCGGTGTTATAAGCTCACAGTGGCATGAAATAACAACCTCAGCACAATTAAAATTCTGTTATTCAAGCTGCACAGGGTTTAGAAAGCCTTCAACTTTACTGTTGCGTAGGTTGGGGACCATTGCTTTTACTGTCATACCAGCAAGCAAAGGTACAATCTTTCCAGAGTTATCATACACATTTTGTGCATTGACATTGTGTTATTACCACCCCCCCCCCCCCCGAACGCATGCTGGATGGCAACATTTCTATCATTGTCATGGGCAAAAGGTTGATTTGGACCCAAGGAGAAAAACCACATAACATAAAGTCAAGCTATGTACTAAATGGTGGGTGCTGTGCTCTATATGGGGAGCTCCGGGGGAGGAAGCTGGGATTTTTTCACCAGTGACACACTCTCTCTCTCCCTCTCTCTCTCTCTAACTCTCTGTTATGTCACAGAGGATTCAGCTCCAGAAAAGCGGGTGGGTGCAATTCAGTTGTAGCCCTGAAACAAATTCTGAAAGGCCACAATAGCAACCGCAAAGCAGTTGTTACTTATATCGAGATAATATGCTGTCTTTACATAGTATCAAGCTTCATGCAAGAACGTTCAGGTAGAAGAAATGATGAATGAAGTTGAGCCATCAAGTTATTTTGTTAAATGCTTTACTTATGGCCTATGAAGAATGTGATATCTACTTTTAAGCCACCAGGTCAAGCATAATTATACAAGCCCTTGCCTTTTATGCAACTCCTTCCATAAAGTCCTCGGTCACTTTATTTCTGTTTCAAAGGGGGCCGGGCTAAGGAGTGCCGTTTCACCACTTGTCTTATTTTACCCTGCTGGTCCCCGGTGGAAGTCACCCAGTTTCCTTTTTTTAGCAACGGCTGACTCACAGAAGAGCTCTCACCTCCCCCTTCAGCTCCCTCGCAATGTCCCTGCTTAGCTTTAATGCCCGCTCAGATTCTCCTGAGTCACAGGGAGCGAAAACACCCCTCCTTCCTGCTCAGACCCTCCCTCCCCTTTTGTGCAACTCTCTCCTGAAAAACAACAGGTGCAGGGGGGGCCTTCAGAGGGCGGGCTGTCTGGTTGGCAGCATGTGTACACGCCTTCCAGTCCCTTCTCGCTTTAATTTCACCCCTTCTTGTCTCCACATGTCCGATCTCTCAACACTTCCCCATCCTTCACCCCAGTCTCTCTAAATCCTTTCACCCCTGTCTGCTCATCTCTATTCCAACACTTTAGCACCTCTGACGGGCACAAACCTCAATACTTTGTCCTCTACAATCTGCATGCCAACGCAGCAGTGTATTTACCACAAATGTATTTCAATTTTATATTTTTCTGTCTCATACTCATAACTTGCTGCCTCAGTGCCCCTTTTCCTGCTGTGCCCCCATGCATTTATCTTTCTGTAGGAAATGTCGCTGTGATTCAGATAATCCGACAAAGACCATGCTTTCCAGTCGTGTCACATTCAATCTATTTATTGGGTCAAAGCTTTGCTCTTTGCAGCCCAAACGTTTTCTTTGTCACTGGGGTTATGCACACAGTACTTTTCAAATATCACATGTTTTTTCTCCTCTCACCCAGATCCCTCTGTTTAAAGACCTCCAAGTGAATGCCCACTGACTCCTGAAATAGCATGGTGGCCTTTCACACACAGCAATATGGGACGAGTTGTACAATACACCTTCACAGGGAGAAGTGCCATATTCCAAGTCTGAGCGGAGTTTTGTCAGTGGATTAATAGTGGGAGAGCATCCACTTTATCAACTACAGAGCCAAAACTGAATCTGCTTCTTTTCTTTATTCTTCTGATATTATTTTATTATAGTTTGCATCATAAAGCTCACTCAAAACACACTGTCAATGACCATATGTTTAATTTGTTAATGTGAGCAAGGCACTGTGATCCCTTGCTATTTTGGGTCTATGCTTGTGTGTAGCCTTTGGATCGGCTGCTGCACGGCTAAGACACAAACCCACTTTACTGCAAGGAGAACTCATAAAATCTCTGTGGCCTTGCTCAAAATAGGCCTTAGACACTTGTTGATTAGTCTATATATGAGCTGACATTAAAAGTGACCCGGCAGCAGCGGCAAAACAACAATGTAATTGTAGTGAGCTGAGATCAGTGTTGATTTTTGCTTTATGATTTTATAGTATTGAGTTGTACACTTTTGTCATGCTTGATAGATGAAATATTTGAAATCCAGACCCTCCTTCTTTTTTTTTTTGTTCTGTCTTACAATCTAATAGTTATTTATTAGCATCTCACGCTGGAGATTGGTGGGGGGTGTAATGACCTCTGAGAAGACCCGCTATGTTTTGCAAAGTAATACTGTTTTACAGATGTCAGCTGTAAATGGAGCACAATATAAAATTTAAAAAAACTCAACAAATCAAACATTTCATCATCATGTAAGGTGTGGCGTGGCTCATTGCTGACAGACATCGAATTTCCCGCTCCTAAATGTGTGCCACATATGCCCGGACTTCAGCTCATGTTCCCAAAGCTTTCACCCGACTCATCTGGTCCGGACTGGACCGGTGGGCAGATCCCTGAGACTATCGCTCGTTGGGCCAGAGCGACGGCGTAAACAACACGGTCCTCCGCCCCGGCTGATGTCTGTGAGGCTGAATCCAGCAGAATAGACACAAACAGCCATGTGGCTAAACAGCTGTAAGGACGCAAAGGCAGTTACCCAGACACACAGGGTCGAGTGTCAGGGCCACACACGCACACGTATTATGACCCCCGGCAAGACTCAAATTGCAATTTGATGAAAACAAAGAGACAACAGAGGAGTGTTACACAAGACATAAACTACCTCCAAATGATTACACTATATTTTCCAATAGTTGTTTTTTCACAAAAACCCTCTGCTCCTTTAATGGTTTATTAACAGATTTTAGCGAGGTGGTCGAGACACTCTATTGACACAAAATAATGATAATCATTGCTCTACTTGCATAGTAATGAAAATATCATTTCAAGTACCTGCTAACAATTTATCAAGTTTCTGGAGCCCAAAACCAACTGTGAAGCTTTGATAGATGTACTCAATGCACAATGTAAATATAAAACATGGGTATTGTTGGTTGAAATACACTTTGGAGCTTCTAAATGAACCCATCGGACTGCCAACAATAGTATCTGTTGTGGAAGACAAAAGAGATTTTATTCTTATTCATTGGGGTACAAAACTCTCTTCTCCTGATTAGTATAGAAATGTTCCACAACATATCAGGCCATAAAATAATCTCAAAAGACAAAATTTCAAGAGCTCACTTTACTTTTTGCAAACTGTGAATAAAATATGGAGGATCGTCAGAAGTTCTCAACTTTGAGGTTTAAAGTGACAAACTACTGGCTGAGTATCATCATGAAGAAATGCAGGCATCCTCACTTGCTAAAAAGAGACCGTCCAAACTCATTTGTCGATTTTCTCACTACGTTTTGATAAAGATCGCTGAGAAGTAGAGCCAGAGGGACATGAGAGGTGACAGCGTTGCTCAAGAAGCTTGCTGGAACTGCAACATTCGGGTCCTGTCCTTGTATAGCATGGACGGCCACAGCGGTGGTCAATCTATCACTCACAAAAGCACACACACACACACACACACACACACACACACACACACACACACACACACACACACACACACACACACAGCCATGTGCATGATCCTCCTTCTCTAAACACGAGAGTCCCTTCAGGACAAGGGCTGGCTGCTCCGGCCCGCTCCGGATCTGTGACTCACTCTAATCATTTCAAGTGGATGCACGATGTAAAAAGAGAAACCAAAAGGCCTTTCTCATTTTAGTCAGATGTTGGCAGCCGGACTGTTTTCCCTCCAAAGGCTGACTGAGCTGAGCAGACAGAGAGGAATGTGTGACACATATTAGTGCATTCGTCTTCTGACTTCACCGACTGCTTTGACCGCTCCTTGCGAACAACTCGTGTTCCCAGTTTAACTGTGTGTGATCAGGCCTGTTAATGAATATCTTAGCATTTAATATTCTGTTAGGCAACTTCTTAAACAACCCGTTACAGAAAGATACTGCAACAGAGATTCCTCTGAACATGTTTAACCTTGTTGCATTTTGTCCCCTGTGTATCCTTTTCATTTTGTTGCTTTTGTAATTCAGGTTGGAAGCTGAACGGTTCTTGAAGAGCAACTTAAATCCTTGACAACCACAATAAATTGTGATGGAAAAGGGAACATAGTAAATTGTCATTGTATGTTGTTATGCCGTGAATGAAGTGCGAATTGTGGTCGGCTAAAATACCCAAAATTCCACACAGCTAGGTGCAATGCTGC
This sequence comes from Pungitius pungitius, assembly GCF_949316345.1. Classification (NCBI taxonomy): domain Eukaryota; kingdom Metazoa; phylum Chordata; class Actinopteri; order Perciformes; family Gasterosteidae; genus Pungitius; species Pungitius pungitius. Next base: position 14,214,626 of record NC_084904.1, read on the forward strand.
TAAGACCACACTCTATGTGTGTGTGTGTGTGCGTGTGTGTGTGTGTGTGTGCGTGTGGCGTGCTGGTGCTCTCAGCCCCTGTCAATGTGTACCAACAGGTGGGCGACTCTAAATAATGTGACCCGCAAAGCATGCAGCATATAAAAAGATCACATTAACTTTGAATAAACGCTTCCTGGTACCATCGATGGTGCAACACCAAGGAGCTTGAAGCAAGGGATGTACTGGAGTACTCATTTAAGATTAAATTAGGTTCATCTGCCCTTTAACCTAATAGTAACGGTCTGCTCGCATGCCTTTGATGCAGACCTTGGAATGGGCGCATTTGGCTGAGGGAAAGTCATGAGGATTGTGGAAATTCATGTCTGACGTCCCTTTCTAACCTCGTCACAGTAACTCCATTGTCGGGTGGGTCAGTCTTCCCCACCAGCAACCCTCCCGGTCCTGCTCTGTCTGCCTTGTAGTTGACATTTCATCACGGACGCACAACAATAACTGACACTGTTCTTGCATGCAGCCAGGGCACGATTGGACCGGTTAACTCTGCCTCTATCCGGGTTGCTGCTTGTGTTGATGGAGAAGACCCACCGGATCAAACCAGCTGTGTTTTGGTGAACACACTGAGAGGGACCAAGATGACGTGAAGTACAGCTCCCTCAGATGTGTCACTTCCTTTGGTTTGGAAAGGTCACACGTCTCGCCACTGATGTCCCCCATTGGTTTCCCTGCGTGTCGCTCCAGTCCAGCCACCTTTTCCTTGCTTCCTTGCTCTTTGCGCTCTTGTTGTCCTATTCCAGCAGCCCGCTAGCTGTTAGCCAAACGCCTTGATGCAAATAAAAGTGCTATAGTTATACTGGCAAACAAGATATTCAGCGTTTCCAGGTATTGTGCTTTGATTGTTGTATTTATCCACAACACCAAGGTCAGAAAGTGCTCTTTCTTTGCATGCTGACAACATCAAATCATTTTAGTGGCGCGTGGCGAGTCACCCTGAATTACTTTCAATCGAAGCAAACAAGGCGACGAGCTTTGAGATTAGGACGTTGATAACTGTGACTACACGGGCTGAGGCAACAATGTGCTACATTAAAAGAATGGCTTCATGTGAATTAAAACGAATTCATTTGCATCACGTTGATTACTACAAAGAAGATACTGACAACGATGCTGGCAGTCACGGCAGTGACGTGGTGGTGACATTGAATAGCCGTGAGAGTGGGACAGGAGGGCATCTTGTCCCTCACATGCATTGGGTTGTCACAGCAGTCCGCCTGCTAGGTGATAAGCGAAAACTGGTCTCTGCCTGCTCGACCGAGAGAGATAGAGATGTAGAGAGAGGGTGGGATCAGCTAGCGTGAGTTTGCAACCAACGCTACTCCTCGCCACAGATAGCTGGCGACTCTGAAGTACTTTATCGAGGCTTGGCTCGTAATCTGCATCGCTGCATACGCACGATAGTGTGTAGCAGTGTGTGGCAGAACACACAGCGGCTTTTTTTAATGCAAACGGGATAGAAAGGTTGCTATCAATAAGTTTCAAATCTGACTCTGACGGTTAGTGGTTCCAACTGAGGTCTGTGCTTCCAGCAAAATGACTTATCAGTTCAAATGTGAAGGCTATTTCAAGCTGCCGGGTTGTAAACATGTGGCAGCCGGCAGGCTTTAGCTCCAGTATCAACATTCAGGCGCACAAAAGCATTTGTGGCGCACCAACACTCACGCACGGGCATACGCTGAGAGGGACATAGTGTGACAAATGGTTACTTACCTATTGACGTGCATTAATGCATCCATGCTGATACATTATTGGTTCACACCCATAAAAAATACACAAATAGACAGACAGCACCAAGGAGATCAGATAAGCACAAGAAAGCCCGTCCCACAGAGGGGGGCAGTCGCGTTTCACTGCCAACCAAATGACATAGTGAGAACAAGACAGCGCGTCACTTGCAGACATGATATATCTCTACCCCCACCCCCCCCCCCTTGGGTACACTCAGCCCAGCATTGGTGACCCACGGCCAGCCATGCTGGCAAGGCCACAACGGACAGCACTGCCTTTCATTCTGCAGACTCACATTTCGCCTGGCGGCCACAGTTTGCAGTGTCTGCTGTAATGTGGCAGAGATGAAAAGGCTTCAGGCTAGGAGACAACCAAAGCCCGTCTTAGCGGGTTTTCCTTTTCTTTTATCCATTCCATTTGAATTTGCCCTCTAGGACGGCACTGCTACACCCCGCTGTCTACTTGAATCAATAAACCTGCACATTTCTGTGAATATGCTTCACTGACCTGTTAGATCTGGTTCTCCTGGCAATGCCTCCACCAGCTCTCTTATAAAGTGGCTGACCTTTAGAGTCAGTGGACGGAAAGAGTCAAAAGGTCACGCTACCTGGCCTGCATGTCAGCAGCTTCAAATACGAAACGGAGCAGACTCCCCGGAAGTACAGCTCACTGACCATTGTAATTAAGTTAATACAGAGCTACTGAAATGAATGTACGCCTCGTTTACAAACTTCCACTGTGTATCTCTGTGTATGACAAGACCAAGTGGTTATTTTTAGAGAGCTTGCCAAACTAACATTAAAACATGAATAAATTGTGACTTTAAACCCTTAATCCCCGATTGCTGGCCAATAACGAGCCGTTGCGCTAAAGTTAATCATGCCAGAGAAGAGCAAGCCACCGAAGTCCAGAGGGCCCTCACAACATTTTCATTGTTGTCTGATCTGATCATTCCAATCATTGATTATTTTCGCATGGCAAATGCTGCAAAGTTTCACGTATGTATGAAATAGACTACGGCCACCTACTGGTGTGGAGTTATTTAATCTCACAGAGGCACTATTTTAACACTTTCATATTTGGCTGAAGAAAAGTCTTCTAATCAGCTAGAAATAAACATACACTAAAGTTTCCAAGCAGTGTGGCACTGCTGCCACTGATCAGGCCACCGGATACCCTGCAGGTGTTGGAGAGGTCAGCTACAATGGCATCCCACACGGTGATGATGTCATTGATGAAGTCAATTTGGCTCTTTGAAGTGCAACAGAGGTAAGCTCAGGTTTCATTTATATAAAGGTCTTTTATTTATTGGTTTATTTGATATGGGACAGTGCACATTAATAAAACATTTGAATGTGTCAGTTATCCTTTGCCCTATTAATTAAGGGAAATTGAATGTGCTCTTTGTTTGTTTCTTCTCACAGACATGGGGACATTTTGGAAGAAAGTTTAATCATTCGCAAATATGTATTAAAGTACACTCCTAATTTTACTTTTAAACTTGTGAACTATGGAGGACAAAAAATGACTTAAGAAATAAAAAAATAAATGTATAAATAAATGCGTAAATACCCATATAAATAAATAAATGTTCAAATAAAATAATGAATACATTAATGTATTAATATAAGTTTACACCTAAACAGAACATAATTAAATAAATCGATTTCTACATTTCTGTATTTCTACATTTCTCTATTTCTACATTTCTTTATTTCTACATTTTTGTATTTATTCATTTATTTATGCCTGTATTTCTGTGTCCGTATGTAAATGAGCTCAGGCGGTCCGAACCTCAATCGCAATCGATCCCAGCACTTCGCTCCTGTAGAGCGTCTAGAAGCTGCTAGCATCACTCATGGCTTCTACCGGGCGAGATGTGTCTGAGCAGCTTGGGAACTGAGTTCCCGTTGAACGTGAAGGCAGAGTAACAACAGTAGTTGTTTAGCTCATTTAGTTTCCTAAATGCTGTTGTTCAAGGTGCCAACATACTATCGTTGTATTAAACTGTTAGGGAGCCATGTAGCGTTCACTGCTTTATTTTTTTGCAGCACCGAGAACCGCAAACCAACCGATTTCACCTCCGCGGCCACATGACGTCACACCTGGTGACGCTGGCATTTACTGGAGCATGTCTGATATTAAGCATAAAGTTTGTACAAAGACATCCAACATATTGGACAGGGGGCCTTCAGCGTTGCAACTGAACTTCAGAGACCAGAACACCAGGCTGACGATGACCACACGGTCCAGTCAACTCCAACCTCCATGTGGACCTGCAGTTAAAAGGGTTCAGGCTAAAGGGTCTGTTATAAGTTCTTATGGTCCACATTTCTACAGAGCGGAGTCATTTTCAGTTAGTTATTTATATTTTGGAACCTTGTTGTAAATATCACTGGTTTCATAACTTCATTGGATTCTGGATGAATATGAACAGCTATGGCATCAGACAGAGATGGATTACAATCCCAGAGAGCCGATGAATTAATATATATATTAATTAATCAGTGTCGGGATGTTGCTGCATAATTTGAGTCCCAGTTTTATCCAAATCGTTGTCCTCTAATGGAGTTTATAGGTAGTGGACTGGTCATCAAAAAAAACAAGACAAAAGTCAGAAGAGACAACAAAAGCAATGTGACCTCACAGTACAAACAGCACACGTTGATCTCAAGTCAACATTGATTTGTCGTAAATTACAGTTTAGAATTGAGATTATTTTAAGGGGTGGTGTGTTCCTGTGTTAGTCTATACCCAGCTATCCATTGCTCAATATGATGGTTTACAGTTACAACAAAGAAAAGTACTGTTATATAAGGTCCAGTCAGGCCTGTGCATGCACACCTCGCTTTACTGAGGCATGCAGGAAAGTATGTTGTCTTCCATACATCTGCCTGCATCTTGCTTCTCAATTGGATATTTCTTGAACGTCTCATAGTTATCTCTATGGTGAACTAAACCCTCAAAATCTGCTTCGATACACTTAAAATGACCTGTAAACAAGTAAAAGATTATCCAACAGACATCAGGTTACTGGTTGATCAAATTGAGCCGACTGTGACAAGGTACTTCTAATGAAGTAAGTCTAAGGTGATAAACTTCAGTACAAACTGTATGCAATAACCTCCTGGAAGAAAGATGAGTTCTATGCTGCACAGAGTATTTAAAGAATGTGAAAACAGAAATAAACAAATGTTGACATGAACATGAAGCCTTTTGGGTGTTTGTTACTCCTTTGCCTTCTCCTTTTAGCCGCCTCTCAGCAGCACAGACACTTCTGACTCATCGTCTGGCTGTATTGATTTACGTGAAGCCTGTTCCCTCCAGGCTTTGTGTGTGGATCTGAGTCACTCTCAGTGGTCTCAGATGAGGGGTTCTGTTTTCATACATCTAAATTAGGTATTTATTTAGAGCGTAAAGAATAAAAAGGGTATTCATCGGGTTGTAAATGGTCATGACTGATATCTAACATAATTTTTCCCAGTGTAACTTAAATTAAGACGCGTTATATTATATTTTGATGTATGAGATTCAAACTACTTTTAAAAGTCCTTTGTATCACAATGAAATTCAGTTGCTGAATTGTGATTATTTCTAATTCTGGCATCTGAAAATTCAATTCAGTCTTAAAATTGTTACTTGTCAAATATAATAAATTGTTTGATGGTGTAACATCCTCTTCACGGTTAGTTCTGACTTCCAAACACTGCCCCCCAAAACATTCTCAAAGAGAGAGATCTGTTAGTTGCTCAAGTGGAAAAAGCGTGATTCTTAATCTCTGCGCTTTCCTTCAACAGGTGTTTGCTGGTTCCTTTCCTTGGTCAGACAGCCTTGCACCTATGAGGGTTCTGATTCACTGAGAGCCAGAAGTGCCGAGTCAGCATCTGAGCATCCACACAGACAAATGTGTTGCCTAGTTGTCTGCTTTGTTATCTCTGTTGTTCCTCCAGGGCACAGACTGATAGACGGGGGCAAGAAGAGACCAAGGACTTCAACGTAAACATGTTCGCCTGCACCCTGGTGTCTCTGGGACCCGGGGCTGGGGGGTTGGGACATTAAGCTGTGTGCTGAGGCTGTTTGATTGCTTTCCCCCCCACACTTTTGGCTAAGAACGGAAGCTTTAACAGGCGATTCTTCACTTTGTGTGTGAGTGCAGAGAACATTCATTACTTTTACATCAGTCAACAAATCTGAAAATGTGTCTTTGAGAGGTCATGCACTCAGGACGAATTCCTCCCAGGTGAAAGTCAATGTTGACAAGCAATTCATATGATAAAAAAACTGAAGTTTTTGTAAGGATCAAATAAATCATGTGTAAAGTGTTAATTGGTGAGCTTTAGAGGTGCATGTAGGTGGTTACATCTTCTCCCATTCACAACCATTTATTACATATCTTCTTTAGATGATTTTTTTCTTTTCCTTTTTGATGAGCTTTTCTAATCAATTCAAATCTGGTACCACGCCATCCATTTGACCCCCATCACAAGATGATGGCGTACATGTTACGTAAATAAAATATGTTTTTTAGTAAATCTATTTTCCTTGTCCTACTGTAGTCCGATGTTGGTTTCTCATAACCTTTGAGATGGCATAATGGTAATATTGTAACGTCCGGGCGTGGTGGAATACTTAACACGCTGAGACGAATAGTTGCCGGGCAGAGATCCTTTTATTAGCGAAACACCACAGCGTCCGACACAGTAACTCCAGCTCACTCAGTCAACACTCCCAACAACACAACAACCGGAACTACGTCATGCTCCCCCGGACAGACCCTCCCATGTCCCGTCTGATTGGCCGGAGCGCCGAGAGTGACGCTACCTGACCGAGTCCCCAACAGGGTCGCTACATTACCCTCCCCTTACAAAGGTCCTTGCCCCCAAGGAACTGCTGAAAAATGGAACCATGCACCTACAATCGAACACAGGACAGAACAAAACAGAACACCGCTTTTTTTTTTTTTTTTTTTTTTTTTTTTTGCAGAAGAATACAGCCACCTCTAAGACCCAAGGTGTATGCTAGCCCTAATTTCCCCTCCCTAAATTCCGCTGTCTCCGAACCGGACCAGAGGCCTTCTCTGTCTTTGCGGCCTCGCCGCCGGGGGGGTCGTGCCCCCTGAACCCGTGGCGATGTCAGGCCCCACCTCACCCCCCAGGAGTCCGTGTCTATCTGTGGGTGGCGACAGGGCCAAGCCGGCTGGAAACTCGGGCCCAACCGCTTCTCCCGTTGCCCCCGAGGCACCTGGCGGGGGCTGCCCCAGGGGAACACCCCGTGAGGACGTCCCTCGGGCACTTGTTGGCAGCGGGGAGGCGACCCCTCTGTACGGGGCGAGCCGGTCCCTATGCAGCACTACTCTCCTGCCTTTGGGCGGTAGCTGCACCCGGTACACAACCTCACCCACCCGCTCCAACACTGTGCAGGGCCCCGCCCATTGACTGTCCAGCTTCGGGCACCGGCCCTTTTTTCGTTGGGGGTTGTAGACCCAGACCAGCTCTCCAGCGCGAAAATGCTTTCCTCTTGTTCTCATGTCATAGTTGCGTTTCTGTCTCACGCCAGCACTCTGCTGCTGCTTACGGGCAAAAACATGAGCTGAATCGAGCCGGTCTTGTAGCCTCCTGGCATATTCTGAGCCTGAGGGGGGCTCTGAGGATTCCGGGGGGCGCCCAAAAGCCATTTCTGCCGGTGTGCGGAGCTCTCTTCCCAGCATCAGCAGGGCGGGAGTACAGGAGGAGGTCTCTTGGACTGCAGAGCGACAAGCCATGAGCACCAGTGGCAAATGCCTGTCCCAGTCTCGCTGGTGTTGTGACGTGAGGATGGCTAGCTGTTGGCCCATAGTGCGATGGAACCTTTCCACAAGTCCATCACTCTGTGGCCGCAGGGGGGAGGTGCGTGTTTTGTGCATGCCCAGCCGTTCACACATGGTGGCAAACACCCGCGACTCGAAGTTCCTTCCCTGGTCGCTGTGTATGGTCTCCGGCACGCCAAACCGGCTGAACATGCCACCCACAAGGGCCTCAACAACCGTCTCTGCTTCTTGGTCTGGTAAAGCGTACGCCTCTGGCCACTTTGTGAAATAGTCTATTGCGGTGAGCACATACCGGTTTCCTCCGTCTGAGCGTGGCAGCGGACCAACCACATCCACAGCCACCCTCTCCATTGGGCCCCCCACGGGGAACTGCTGCAGCGGGGCGTGGGAGCGACTTGAGGGCCCCTTTCGTGCCGTACAGGGGTCACAGCGGCGACAGAAGTCTTCCACGTCCCTTCGGCACTGTCCCCAGTAGAATCCCTGCCGAAGACGCCGCAGTGTCTTTGAGACTCCAAAATGTCCCGCCCCTGCAGCTCCATGCATGGCTTCCAGCACCGAACCCCGCAGGACCTTGGGAACCACCATCTGCCACCTTTCCTCCCCCGTTGCTGGCTCCTTCCATGCCCGTTGGAGCACGCCCTGGCTCAGGCGTAGAGACTCAAACTGTGACCATAACCCTTTGGTTGCCCTGGAGAACACTGCCACCTCCTCCCAGGGGGGGCGCCGCTGTGCCTCCACCCACTGCACTGCCGGTTGTAGGTCCACGTCATGCCTCTGGTGTCGCCTCCATTCTGACAGTTCCACCGTCTGACGATCCTGGATCACAACCTCCTCCAACCGCCGCACGGACGGACCGACTCCCTCCTCCTCTTGCAGTTCCCGCTCGCGGGTCTCTCTCCGGTCGCAGTAGAGGCACCCTCCTGCGGCACAAGGCCGTCGTGAGAGTGCATCGGCATTAGTGTGACGTGTCCCAGCCCGGTGCACCACCTTGAAATTAAACGCTTGGAGCTCCTCCAACCACCTGGCCACCTGCCCCTCTGGCTCCTTGAATGACATGAGCCATTGTAGGGCAGAGTGGTCTGTCCTCACCGTAAAGTTCAGGCCACTTAGGTAGTACTTGAAATGCCGGATTGACAGCACCACCGCCAAGAGCTCCCTGCGGGTGACGCAGTATCTTCGCTCGGCTTTGTTGAACGCCCGGCTGAAGTAAGCCACCACTCGCTCGCCTTCGGGGAAAGGTTGAGAGAGTACTCCGCCGATGCCTGATCCGCTAGCATCCGTGTCCAGCGTGAAGGGCAAGCTGGGGTCGGCTGGGGCTAGCACCGGGGCCTCTACTAGGGCGTACCGCAGGTTGTTGAATGCCGCCTGGCATTTCTCCGTCCAGGAAAACTCTTGGTCCTTTTGCAGCAGATGGAACAGGGGTGCAGCAGTGCCAGCAAACCCCCGCACAAACCTCCTGTAGTATGAGGCCAGGCCAAGAAAGCTCTTCAACTGTTTCTGGTTGGTGGGGGTGGGCCAATCTGCGACGGCCTGCACCTTCTCTCGCATGGTGCCAATGCCTTCGCCACCTACACGGTGCCCCAAAAAAGACACCTCCCTCTGCATGAAATGGCACTTCTCCGGATGCAGTTTCAGGCCTGCCGCTCTTATTTTTTCCAGCACCAACCGCAGCGACGCCAGGGCTTGTTCAAATGTTTTACCATGGACCAGAATGTCATCCAGGTAGACCAGGCACTGCTGCCGGGGGATCCCCGCCAGTACTTTGTCCATCAGTCTTACAAAAGTGGCAGGGGCATTACAAAGTCCAAAACTGAGAACCTTAAACTGCCACAGCCCCCGCCCAGTGCAGAAAGCAGTCTTGGGACGGGCCTCCGGGGCCAGTGGCACCTGGTAATATCCGCTGCGGAGGTCCAAGGACGAAAACCACGACGACCCGGAGACCAGGTCTAGGGACTCGTCAATGCGGGGCAGCGGATAAGAATCCTTCTTGGTCACCCCATTTACTGGCCTGTAGTCCGCACAGAGTCGCCATCCTTTTGTCTTCTTGGGGACCATGACCACTGCTGCTGCCCAGGGACTGTCGGACGGCTCGATGACACCTGCCTGGAGCATGTTGGTGACCGCGTCATCACAAGCCTGTTGACGAGCCATCGGCAGGCGGCGGGGGCGGCACTTGATGGGACGCGCGTCCCCTGTGTCAATCTCATGCTGCACTAGGTGAGTTTGCCCTACTTCATCCTCGCTCTTGGCGAAACTGCCTTGGAAGTCCAGGAGAAGGTGCCACAGCTGCTCCTGCTGCTGCGGCTGCAGGCCGACACAGTTCTTTCTCCACACCTCCTTTATCGCTGCTGGCGCCTCCACTGCACGGCTCATGGTGTGGACGTCCGGGAGAAAGACCCTAGATGACTCGCGTGGGCAGGCGGGGGGGATAGCGTTGCAGGGGACCGTCACCACCGTACTCGCCGCTGGTGTTGGAGGCCCGGGGGGTAGGGACGGGTTGGGGGTGGAGAGCAAGGTGACGGAAGGCCCTCCCTGGAGACTCACTGTGCCTTGCTGTAGATCTAGATGGCAGCCCGTGGCCCTCAAGAAGTCCAAACCCAGAATGCATGGGTCCTGAACTGCAGCTATCCACACCGGGTGGCACACCGTCACCCCTCCCACCGATAAAGACAGCAGACCTCTGCCCTTCATGGGTGCCAGCTCTCCGGTAACAGTGCGAAGTCGCACTGAGGTGGGGTCAAGATGAGTCCAGTCTGTGATCATGTCTGGTCTTACCAGAGTTACTGTCGAACCGGTGTCCACCAGTGCCAAGCAGGGCAGTCCTTCCACGGTAACCGGCACATAGAACGAGTCACCTTCCCCAGTGCGCCCCACCGCCACGACGGGCTCCATGCTGGCGTTGTCATCTTCTGTTGCCGAGGCTCGTGGCGCTGTGGTCGGGGTTACGGCCGGGGTCCGCGTATCCCCTTCTATGCGGACCCCGGGCCGTTTCCCTGGTACTTGTTTGGTTTGGGGCACTCTCTGGCCAAATGCCCTGGTTGCCCGCACCCCCAGCAGACTCTGGGTCGCGGCCGGTGTGATTGTTGTAGTGACACAGCCCTGATCAGTTCAGTCACTTCCGTAACCCACGATGGTTTCTCTGCCTCTGGAGGGACCGCCATCGCCGCCCTGGCCATAGGTGCTCCCTCACTATGGTAGCCTCCAGGCGCTGCACCCCACACATTCTCTCTCTCCGCAGCCAACTCGAAAGCCGCTTGCAATGACTGTGGGTGCTGCAGCTGGACCTGGACACGCAGCTCTGTGGGAACAATTGCCCTGATGAACTGGTCCCGCGCCAGCTCGCTCTGCACTTCAGGGGGCATGTGGGCATAAGCCCTCCGTGACAAACTTTCCACATCGTTTGCCAACGCCCGCAGCGGCTCTCCCGGTCTTCTGCAGCGATTGTTTAGTTCATTCCGCAGGAGTTCGGGTTGCAAACATTGTCCAAAACGCCTCTGGAGCGACCCTACCAGCGCTGGGTAACGACGTCTGTCTTCTGGGCTCAGCAGCAGCAGGCATGACAGCGCATCCCCCGTGAGACACAACGCCAGCTGAAGTGCCTTAGTCTCATTGGACCATTCCCCTGCATGCGACAGCAATTCAAATTGAGCCAGGAAAGCCTCCCATGGCGTCCTACCGTCGTATTTCGGTGTTTTTACCGTAGGGACTGCCGAGCGATGGGCGCCGCCATTGTAGTTTGACGCTACATTCCCCGGAGAAACCGCGGGAAAATCCGCCGCGGGACTAATGCCAGCGTCCCTAGCCATCCTCACTGCAGACTCTCTCAAACGAGCCCTCGCGCCCCTAGTAGCTCCGTCGAAACTTCTGGCCATGTCTTTCGACCACCCGCTAGCTCCCTCCTCCGCTTCTTTCCTCTCTTCCTTTACCGTAACGTAGCCGCTCGTCCCGCCGACACGATCCATGCCCACAGCAGGCTAACCGCTAGCTTTCCACCGGGTTCAACGATATCGTCCGTACGAAGACACTTCTGACACCAATGTAACGTCCGGGCGTGGTGGAATACTTAACACGCTGAGACGAATAGTTGCCGGGCAGAGATCCTTTTATTAGCGAAACACCACAGCGTCCGACACAGTAACTCCAGCTCACTCAGTCAACACTCCCAACAACACAACAACCGGAACTACGTCATGCTCCCCCGGACAGACCCTCCCATGTCCCGTCTGATTGGCCGGAGCGCCGAGAGTGACGCTACCTGACCGAGTCCCCAACAGGGTCGCTACATTATGTTCGTGCTGTGATTTTACCATGATGTCATGCTGCAATAATGCATGGAAACTAATGACTGTGTCTGAAAGCTTTTCTTAGGAGGATGGAAATCAAAACAGGTCCCTTGATGCTGAATGCTTGATCCCTGTAAGAAGTTCTTTCTGCACCGCTGCAGGCTCATTTGCTGTCGGAGAAAACACACCCAGGAGTGCTATCTCGGTGAATATTACCATGCGCTTCTTTGCTCATTACAGCTTTGTTTTTACGTTAAATCCCTGAGGAGCAACTCCGTTCTGACGGTTAGAGGATGGGCCTCAAAAGTGATGTAACCATGCAGGGAACCGAGGAGACACCAAACATGTTGTGTTTGGGGAAGTGATATGATTTGTTTAAGCTTCTCTATTTCAAGTGTAAATGTATAATTTACTTTTCATGTTATTCTACAGTTTCTCCCTCATTTGCATGCAGGAGGGAGAATTTGATAATTAACCATTGGAAGGGAGATATTTCTCATCGTCGGACAACAACCGTCCACAATGAACATGGGTGGGTAGCTGTGACGAGCGAGCAATGGCATGAGGGGGGGAACAAATTAATATAGCTCTTTGTTTTATCAAAGTCTTGGTCTTACTTTTCCAATAATAGTAACAGGCTCATGTGCAAACAGTGGTTACAGGTCAGCCAATAGACTTTGGATTCCATGAATTCGAAGCTCCATGAGGGTTAAAAGGGTAAAGTTTGCTTGTACATTCACACCGACCGACTGCATGGAGCAGATAAAAAGTGAGTTTTCGCTTTAAAAAATGTATGTTGATAAGTAAAATGAATTCCCCGAAGAGCTCAGGTTGCTACACTTTTGCGGTATTTTGAATATCCTCCACATTGTGATTGGCATTGCTTACATTTTTGTTATTTTGAGATTCGTTGCAGAGCTGCCAGACGTCGTCACTGTAGAGTCATTAATCATAAACACAAACCCTGCTGCATGTGGCCGTGACCTCTGACCCCACAGCGACCCCTTTACATAACAGCGAGCGGCTCCCTCCGGTGATAAGCTGACTTCATTGACAGCCTATGAGCAGTAAAGATGAAGTCAGCGCAGGCCAATGTAAAACACAGGGGAAATGGTTTATTAACAATATTACACAATGTCCATTCTCACCCGCAGTGGTTCTGCCAAGTGATCGGGTTACATCTCATTTGCTCCTAGGAAAAAACAATCCAAATATACATACAGGAAACGACTTCATTGAGGACTTAGTATTTAGTAAAACATGTATGTATAGGTTCATATATATATACATAAACAATAAAATAAAACATTTCATACAGATTCAAACATCAATATGAAAAGTTGAAAAAACAGTGTTTTAGTGCAAAACCATTTCATTGTATAAAAATACTGTGATGTAACTTTTGTGTAGCGTAGAGGTCCTGGGACGTGTGTGAGGGGAACAGGTTAGAGGTGTGTGTCGGCGATGGGGATTCGTCTTAGTTCAACTATTTGGGAGTTGTTTATGCTCCCTCCGTCATGGCTTCCAGGTAATGACTCGGTGTCGCTCAAATTAAGGCCGGTCCCTGAAATAAACGGAATAAAGTCAGATTTCACTCCCATCCAAACATGTGATTTTTTTCTGTGTAGTTTTGTGTGTCTGCAGCATAAATGCCTGTATTTATGTTCCATAAGTCCTTCTTGTATTACATATACCTTAATAAACAGTAGTGGAGCAACTAATAAACACAGTTTCATCAACTCAGGGCAACAAATCGACACAACAAATTGCTTGCTGTGCTGATTTGTCAATGTATGTGTCATGTGCTAAATTTCATTGTCTTATCCAACAGCATACAAAATGGTATCAGCCATGCTGAGGAGTTGTGTAAGGAGCTGACTGACACAGACTCATAAAGAGTAGACGAAGGCAGCAAAACCAATTAACTCATCAGGGGACAAATGGTAAGTCACAGAGCAGAAACATTTCAATCTGTACCTGTTAGTCTGACGGTATGTGTACAATCTATTGTGTTCAACTTACCGTCACCAGAGGGTTTGCACAGGCTTTCCCTGCTCTTTGTTTGCAGGATACCTTGAGATCTTTTGGATCTCAATATATCTACTGACTTTTATTGTTCTAGTAAGTGACAAGTCGAATTGTACAGATCAAATCGAGTGTTAAAGCAAAGTGTTTTCAGCTTATTTTCCTTTGTTGAAGGCTCATTTACAGAATAAGGTAGCCTGTTACTCCTATGACATAAACACTGGAGCGGCTTTATGCAAACAAATCTCTTACATTTATAAGAAAAAGCTGACCTTTCACAGTAAAACCAACGTGTTAATGATCAGCCCTCAGTCATTCTACATATGCTGAAAGTACAAGTGTGTTTTTGTGTGTGTGTGTGTGTGTGTGTGTGTGTATTGGTTGACTGACCAAAATAAGTGTGCAGATCCTCATTACTGCTACTTACCGACCTCCGTTAGGTGATGCCCTGTTACATAATTCTGATCAGCTGTTTATCTTTACTGCTGACCAAGTGAGATGGTAACCCTCAGTGTTACACGTATATACACTGAGAAGAAAATCATATATTTACATAATGTAATCTTGCAAAGCTGCCTCTTTACGATACTGAATAAAATAGACAACTTAATACTGCTGAGTTTGCTGATGAGGGTACCAATGAATCCCCTGGCCTGGATGCTGCAGCCCCGAGGCTGTTTGAGGTTGAACATCACACAAGCTTTAGGATGGTAGAGTAAAAGGATGCAGGTCAGACACAAATGTCTTGCTGCAACAACTGCTCGACATGGTGTAATTTGACAACACATACACCTCATCAAAATAAGAGGGGTTTGTTTTTTTACCAAGTGTAACACTATCCTCTCCGCTTAATCCACATTCATTAACACCCACAAGTCCCTTGAACTCACACCTGCTAGGACAGATTTAAATTAGGATATTTCCATGGCAACAAGTTTTTTTTTTCTGGGATGCATGCTAGCAGGTATCAAGTGCTGCTGCATATTGGCTTGTGATGCACGGAGGTACCTGAACAGGTCTCAAGAGTCAAAGCCTGCCAAACAGGTCAAAAGCCTCTGAAAAGACAAATCAAACTTGAGGGCGCTAGCATTGATTTTTTTCAGTATGCCGTCATTTAACTATACTGAAAACGTTAGCTCTGACAATTTGGGGTTGGAGCAGATTCTTGATTGAGATTCATGAAAGCCTTACTGCATCGCATCTCTCTCTATGTGGAGTCATATTAAGCAGCAGAAGAGTGTACCGGTGAACTGAGGCTGGTGCTGGCTGTTGTTCAACTGCACCTGATTCTTATTCAGACACTGTGAAGTAATTACTTTGTGATTTCAAAGACCAAGGAGAGGACGGCCTGTGTGTGTGTCTGTCGGTAATGTATCAGTGAGCAGTTTGGGCCCTCAGCTCATTAAACATTGATGACAAAAGAGGAAGAATGGTTTCCATGGCAGCGGAGAGATTTAGGGTAAGCAGAGGAATGACTAAGTAGGGCTGATCTTAATACAGTAGATATTGAAGATAGTGTATGCATATTATGAAATAATCAAATAACCAGGCACAAAAATAGCAACATTTTCATTCTCTCTCTTTCTCTGTTATACTACTATATATATACAGTATATACTTTTATGAATGTAAAACATACCCTAATTAAAATTTGTATTTTTTATTTTTGGAGGATTTTATGTTTTTCCTTAAATGGTTGAGATAGTATTGCGGCCAACACTTTGAACCTGTAAACGTTTGGACAAGTTTGTGACAGCACTATTGATACCCAAAAGAAAGTTCAATAAACTATTGGGTTCCTGCCATTTGTTTTTACTGCTGTGCATTCTGCTGGAAAGATCTTCTCCTCAATAAAAGTCCTCATGAATAAACAATTATTTTGTAGAAATATAGCTGTATTTCAATTAAAGCGTTATGATGATGAACAACAAGAAAGTAGAGTTTTGAGCTTGTTTGAGGTAGAATAACAATACTTGTTGGATCCCATTTATCAAACGTGTGTGTTTTGCTTGGGTACTCACCAGTTTTTAAGGCAAATATAAGGTCGTCAAACTCCTGCGACTCCTCGTCTGCGGTGACTAGATTGCTGTTGATGAAGCCTCCCTCGGTGGAGTACGTGCCCATCACAGGACTGGGTTTAAACACACTGCTGGGATGACTGCTGGGCTGCAGCGATGCTCGTTCCCAGTCTGCTGACACCTGGAACACACAGATACACAGGTACGTCTTTTTATATTTATTCACTCTCTGACATAAGAGCTATAAGAGATAACATATGTAATAAGAGATTTGCAACCCGTTGATTACATATCGTATGTGTTGTTCATTTATGTGTCACAATGCACACAAAACTGGCTTCAGAACATGAACTCCACATGAACGCAAGGCAAAATCAGGTCAACCATCCTCAGTATCAATGCACACGCACGTGCGCACACACACACACACACTTAATCCAGAGGATGGCTGTGTCTGTCAGCCGTGTAATCATGTCTGTGATGAGTCAGGGTCAGGCAGAGTGCACGTTGCCGCGGCACCCCGAAGTGTTAGAGCCAACAGAGAGGGTCACAGTGGGTTCATGGGGTGAGAGCACGGCCGTTGGGTTTAGGGTTTCATTCTGAATCAACCTAACACCAGGTAGATTATGCTGCTATCACATTTAGACAGGTGAAAGCATTTTTTTCAGTAATATATTTTTTATGGGGAATAAAGATATGTTCATGCATCCATAAAGAAAAAGACGGAAGTGATTGAACAGAAAAAAAAGGAAGCGTTGTGTTAAGCAAAAAGAAGAAACTGAGAATAGGGATTATTATCACAAAAGAATATCACAATATGTGTGAATTCCTGTCCTTTCACAACGAGGAAAAGCCTCCTGTTTTTCCACCACTGTTCATTCATTACAAAAGCTTCATCTCTTCGTGTAGATGGATTAATGCACTTGTTGCACGAGCTTCAGAAGCTTGCTAGGCTGTAACCGGTACACAACGTCCCAGCGAGGCGCCCCCAGTCACCTCAGATCTGTCATATCCACTTTAAAAGCCGGCAGTGAGCGGATGACTCAAGCCATTTAATAAGCTATTCAGATCTTGAATTGTCTACCGGTTTCCGTATTTTTATCTCGTTTTCAATTTCCTTTCGGTCAATTCACTCTGCAAATCGTCACTCATCCAACACTCACATCACGGCCTCTATCCGCGGCCCTGTTTTACTCACTGGCCTGTGGCCAAAGGAGGAGGAGTGTGCTCTCATGAATAAAACATGATTACTGAATTACTATGAGTGGAGAGAGAACGAGACAGAGAGCGCAAAGGGGGAGTTTCCGGGAGTGGTGAAGTTACACCGCCCCTTTCTTCTCCCTCGTACCAGCACGGCCCTTATAGGGTATTCTCCAGGGACAAAGTGGCTTAGAACACAGACTCTCTACGGAACACTGCATGTGTATACTTCAATTTGTTTTTGCTTGCAGGGGAAGTGCAGATCTGACGTAAAGATTGTAAGATGAGTTGATAGGACATTACAAAGGCATTTACACACGCATGAAGTGATTCCAGCAGACAGTGAACATGAATGTTCTCCGTGGGCTCACGCTCAGCTGATGGGAGAAATGTGTGAAGGAGGACCAGTAAAGGGTAAACAGAACCATGGGAATGAGGGAATGGGTAAAAGACGGGGGAGAGGAAAACAGTGAGGGAAGGGGAACATTTGTGGCATGGTATGGTAGTTTAAGTAGTAGCAGAAGCCTAAACGGCTAAGCATATTTAGATCTGTGTGTGTGTGTGTGTACCTCCTCCATGGCACTGATGAGGTTCTGAGTTGATTTGCTGATGTCGCCCCCCACAGTGGTGGGTCCCCCACCCTGGTAGGTGGAGTCAGGACTGTCATGGCCGCTCATCTCCACAGTGTAACTGGCTTTAGTCGGCCAACAGAGCTGGTTGTGCATGACAAAGTACACGGCAAAGACATACAAGCCCTATAAGGACAGAGAAAAAGAATTAGCATCAGGAACACTTCCCCCGGCTCCACTTCTGTCAGAGCTACTCGGTATAATATATGATCAATGCAATTCATCTCTCTTCCTTAGGACAAAGACTCCAATGTTGATAGATTTCATAGCTATTTGTAATGTCAGGGATCAAAGACTTAAAATGAATATGAATGACCATATGTAAACATTTTCACACATAATAAACTAAAATTTAAATAAAAGTCAGGATCCATTGTTAACAAGAATCATTAGCAGCAGCCTCTCCTCCAGGCGGTTAATGGGGTAATTATCCATCATGAACTATGACATCATTGACCCTGTGGTATGTCTGCTTCCTCCACTTCCTCGTCATTACCGAATCCTCTTGGTCAATAGCAGCGGGCTGTGAATTACCCTTATTCACCAGAGTGTCAAATACCACAGAGCCCTCCTGTATTTCACAACACCCGTCACTGGGCGATGACTGCAGACAGAGATGGAACGCACAAATGTGTAAGTGTGCGTGCATACCGGTGCAACTCAGATGCACAAAAATACGAAAAAAATGACAAGAAATCTTTGGATGTTAATTTGGTGTTTCTTCAAAGAGTGCCGTGCATTCACAGAAAATGTTTATGTGTTGGTGGAGCATTGCAGGACAAGTTTGAAGGACCTTTGAAAAGAAATGTATGTCTGTTAGGATAATGGGACACTACAAAGTTAGGAGCTGGGGTTTGTGTGCAGACACTAGTCACAGTTGCTGTCTTACATGTTCTGTGTATTAGGTTTAAGGAAGACATTAAACGCTGTTGCGTGATAACATCACCGGTGAAAAAAGCAACCGGGTGTGCGTGCTGCAGCTGACTTTGTCAGGTGCAGCCTGAGGAACAGGCTTTACTGCCATAGGCTTGTTATGTAAGTGTTCTCTGATCACTGGAGCGGCCTCTTCTTTAGAGATGGAACACGGGAGAACAGGAAGGACAGGAAAGGTGGTGGATAAAAGGGTGAAGAGAAGCTTGGATCGAGAGGAAGGTTAAGAGGGACCATGAGCAGAGACACTGTGACTATAGGTGAGAATAAAGTTTGATGTAGTGTATATATAGCAGGGAAAGATGGAGAGAATAGGCAGAGAAGTGATAGGTTAAAAGGACAAGGACACAAAGTAAAGGTAATCGAAGGGGATATGAAAGCCAACCAAATCCTCTGATCTGACCTACAATATTCCTTTTAATCTTTTTGAGGAAATAACGCACTCACAGAAGCAACAGATCTATTTCCCATACATCCTAATTCTCTGCAGGTTTCATGTGTGTGGACAAGAATGGGTCTGAGTCTTCTTATAACACACATGCCCTGTGTCTATTTATAGCCGAGTACAAAGGCAGCTTGAGTAAGCGTGGGGGGAATTGAATCTTAATGGTGCATGGTGCGGTTTCACTGTTGTGGATGTCTCTGGGACGACTAAACAAGGTAAGGTTTACCAGCACAGGGGCTGTCACACGAGGAGATAATGAGGGGTGTTGCTGCAGGCATTAGATCATTAATATAATATAATTTACCCGGATGTGGGACGGATGGGGTCCAAAATGGGAAATGGAATGAAAAAAGAAAAGAAAATATGGCTGGGTCAAACTAAAGGCTGCCTACAATGCTCAACAAGCCTAATCTGCACTCCGCAAACACAGCTGTTGCATTTGCAGGAGTCGAACATGTTCAGTAATCAGCTGTTGGGAAATGTGCCACATCAAAAACAATAAAACATGGAAAATTCTCATAATGGAAAATTCAATGCACAAAAGGCTCCACTATACTATAAAAGCATTTCAGATCTGATTAGAATGGATAACATATTGCTTTCCAATAAGCTGCCTGTGGAATAATAACTTTTTATTTTTATGTAGCACCTGCTTGTACAATAGGCAAGTACGTTTAACACAAAGAATAATTTGAAGAGTTTGAGTAAGGGTGAGGTTGTTCATAGACTCAAAGGATTCTTGTGCACCTAATATTTTGAAAGCATTGTGTAAATACTCCTTTAATTAGAACTTCCTACAACGGCACCAGAACAAAATTGCAACAGAAATGAACTTCTTTCATATCTTTGATCTGTTATCTGCCTCATTATCTAATTCCTGTTCAGGATCAGGATCATATCGGCTTTCATCACACTTTCATTAATTCCTGAAAAACTGCAACTGTTTAAATGAAATAAAATGAGCGTGCTCAAAAAAAAGTGGCAACAGGATCTCCATCGACGCAGAGTATTTTAGCAAAGCAGCGTTTTGTTTAAACCGGGTCAGACAAGATTGTTTACTGCTAATCGATGTCCTTGAAGCGCTTTGGCGCTCTTCACCTGTCTGTTCCACTCTGATGGATCCTTCCTCCTTCCAGACTAAATCCCAGAGGCTCCAGTTGTAGTTTGCGCTGAGAGGTTGCGATGTAGGAGATGGGATTGAAAATCAATTGCCATAGTTCTTTTAAAAAGAGGGCCTTTTGTGGCCTCAGTGAGTTTGAAAAGTTGTCTGCGACGCTCAACTTGTCCCCAGAAATCCTCCCATAGGAGGTCATTTATTAGGCTGGCATGAAGCCCTTCAATTTGTAGAAATGTAGCTGATAACTGAACAGGGGACGGGGGGGTTTATATACACGCCCGTATGTTATTTGTGTGAAGGCAGAATCTAAGGAATAGATGCAGAAAACATAGAAGCCTCGGGGCACTAAAGCATAAGAGGAACAAAATAAGGTCACTACGAGGGAATAAATGACTTTCATCTGAAGGGTTCCCACAGGGTTAAGGCAAGACTTTGAACCCCGTCACAAGATAAATGAAGCGTGTCCTGTCAAAAAGTTTGGAAAGTAAGAAATAAGTGATTCCTTAATCCCTCAAGGATTGTGTTAGAGAACTCACAAACTTGCATAAATAACTGATGACAACTGACTTTAAAAAGCACCATCAGATTATTGGTCAGTGGAGGAAACTGACCACACAATGTCACACAGTGAGGCAAACTCTATTGGAGCTCCTGAACAAGTGCTAAGTGCGACATCACCCGTTCACAGTGACATCGCTTCTCTTCATTAGCCAGTTTACCAGCAGGAAAAGTTTACTTTAGTGCAACACTGTTGTCTTTAGCATGTGGATAACACATTTCAACACCAGTTACCACAGACCTGTTAGGCACACTTTACAAGCGGATGGTGTCTCTAAGAAGATGACCACAGAGACCACAACTTTTTCAGACTACGGACATGACAAAAAGACAATAAGATAAAAATAGTACTGATCATTTTATGCACCCTGTGATCATATCAATCTATAAATTGCATTACAGTTTGAAGTTATACTAGATTGAAGTATAAATATCTTGGAGTTTGTATCTGTGAAGAGATATTTGGTGACAAAGTTACCTCGTGCTTTCTTTACGTATCTCTGACACATGGAGCAAAGAGGCGGAATGAAGACAGGGCGCAGCATATCAAGAGAGAGGTGAACGGAGAGACCAAAGCACAGATGGGCGTGGAGACAGAGAGACGGCGATGGGAGGCTCCGGGGAGATGTGACACAGTGATAACCCCGACTCTCTCTCCACCCCTGAGGCTCTTCTAGCTCAGCCACGGCCAACACATCAAAGCAGTGCTTCAAAGTGAGATGAAGTAGCCTTCATCACTCTCTGGCTCTCTAAATCAACAATGCAGACACACACACACACACACGCACACACAAAACCGCAAGCAAGCGCGCACAACACACAAACACACTTACTAGCCTACATCATCATTATTTTATTTGTGGTAACTTCCAGGAAGCTCTCTGACTGATTACAATCCATGGCGTACAAACAGGATTGACAAACTACTGAACACGCAGAAGAAAAACATCTTCTCCTGGTGAGGTGCCCAGTTTCAAAACAGGAATACTTTCTTTCGGTTAAGAGGTATTAAGGGATAGCAATCATTTTGAAAAATAATTGAGAATGCATATCAAAACATTTAACTATATTAGTTTCACTTCGTAACTCAGCACATAACAGAGATGACAACTGAGTCTAAAGTAAACAGCTTTGAAGTCAATAAACAAAAGATAAACAATTGAATGAGCTCACCAGCAAGCAGTTAAAGATGACGTAGAGGATGAGCATCCACAGGTCCCTGTAGGCCATATGGAGGCCGGCCCACAACCAGACCAGGGAGATGAGCAGGAACAGGTAAAGGACCAGCGGCACCTCTGGAGCAAAAGATAACAGTGTAGGTTCAATCCAACAAATTAATTAATTAATATCATCCATTTTATGACTACCATAAAATCTGGTCGATGTCATTGGAATCACCTTGGACCTTGGTCATTGGATGACAGTGGACCTCAACCTGAGGTCCACTCTCATCATTTTACTTGTGGAAATAGGGAAAATATTCATGACTGCTAACAGCCTAGTAATGTTAATAATAACAGGAATAAAAACAATATTGAGGGCCGAACCTTGTGGCCAGTAGTCTGGAGAGTGAAGCTACATCTAGTACTGAAAAACTGACATCATTTTAATTAATCAACCACCATTCTGGAGATAGGTGAGGCTCTCTTCATGATTTGAGAGTACGAGTTTGCACTGTGTAATATCGCACACACACAGTTTGCAGAAAAACGCTGAATCACATTTGCTAAATTTGGACTGCGTTAGGTGTTTCCTAGATAAGACGAGATCAGAGAGAGGTCTTTCTGCACGTGCCTCTGAACTGAGCCCTTCTGTTGCAACTAACCCACAAGCTGTCAGGGCATGCAGTACATTATGTCACGTTACACAAGCAGAGGTGAGTACTTATTCCTCAGATTTGATCTATAAGGTAAGGACAGACAAGTATGCCTTTTAACCATTAACCATTGTACTAGTCATGATTCATGGTGCGAGAGCTCAAGAGAAAACCCTGACTCATTCTCAGGTGGAGATTGAAGTAGGGCCACTTACAGTATGTACCCTCCCACCTCTCTTGGTCTCAGTGTAACTCGCATTGCCCAAAGTCACACAAATCATTCCCTTGCCTATTATTTGAACGGCTATTAGAGGACAAACAAGATGCCAAGACTGAGACTGAGTCATCCCAGGTGAAAGATGCTTGGTCTTTCATTCAGGTGAAAATAATAAAGGACTGTATAAGACGAGGACATAATCTATAAACAGTCCATGTCTGGACTGTTGTTTAAAAATTTCTGTGCTGAAGTTTTGACCTTTTATGAAATGGTTACATTTCGAAGACAAAAGCAGGGACAACAGATCTGACACTGCAATGGGAATAAGAAGCAACGTAAACTATAAAGAATACTCCTTTAATGTCTATTTTACTATATGGCTTGGAACTACTGAATGAGACAATAAACTCAAGTTAACAATGTTCACTGGGTTAATAAATCAAATGACAAAAAGGGTTATTAGCACTTGGGTGTAATAGCCTAGTTATACACCGTCAATGGACTATTATAAACATACCCACATAATGAACACCACGCCCAACATAACTGTAATGTGCGCTGCAAATCAGTGATCAGTAGTAAAAACACTGCTGACCTGGGTCTGGTACATACTGAGCTGATAAAATAAACCCATAAATGGCTGAAAATTGTAATCATAACAAAACTTAAGAGTAAAGAAAGTACTGGAAAGTAAGGGTTGAGGCATTATCTTCTAAATAATCTGTCACTGAGGCACACATACATGCTTTGGCTCCCAAGAGAAAATGTACCACTTTGTAGCTTGCTGGCTAGGGTTGTGTAGGACCGACTGTGCAGTTCACTTCACAAGTAGGATGGAAACACACAGAAACTGACCCAAAGTTTGCACAAATGCCCTCACTGAGGTGCCACTTCCACCACCCTGTCAGCTCCACTCTGCTCCTTATTTCCCTGCAGCTTTCCTTTGGCTGTGTTTCCTCCCACTCATTTTCCTTTACGAGCCTCTCCCTTTCCCTTTGAGACTTATTTCCTGTCTTTTTTCATTCTGCCGATACTCTGGTAAATATACTGGTCTTTGTTTTCCGATGCTTCAGCAGTATTTTTTAACACCTAGTTGTTATTTTGGTGTACAGTATGTTTGTTCAGAGATGATTAATCTGCTTTATAAACTTGTTCATCTGTTGCTTTTCAGGCTTTATCTTTTTTCTTTCACCAGTCTTTCACAAGATGCAATTTTCTACACATCGCACTCTTCTATTTTGCACATCTGTCTATCTCCACCCTCGTTGGTTTGAGTTTTCCAACCATGTAAGCACATTTTAGTCTGCGCACAGGCCAGAGCTCCCACAGGAAGAACAGGCTCCCACAGCCAAATGCTGACTTATACCACTAAAAAAAAACAGAAAGACGCAGAGCAGCCACACATTTTCTGGTAATGCAAATGGAAATATACTTGTATTCTGTGAAGTGCATGAACATGTGAGGAAGCTTCAACTCCTTGCGAGGGTGATGCTAAAGGATGTGATAGTAATCTTTCCCCCTGGCAGAGCTAAGGACTAAACAGTTTGACCTCCAATTGTGCAGTTTCTGCTCCAAACCTTTTTTGTATTTCTCTGAAAAGGAAGAAGCTAATTTTCTCCTCTGGAGCACAGGCCCCGGTTTACATTTGACCACAACCGGTTCCTGGTGGGAAAAGATAAACTGAGAGAACACGGGTTCAACCAAAACAGCCGGGGTAGAAACTTGATCCAGTGACATCACTGTCACAGAGACTTCCAGAGCTTTAATAACAACAAACTGTAATAAGTGTGCATTGAGCACGCAATAACACCCCCCTCACAAGTAATATGTGTGTAAACATCTCTGCTGCATGATTGAAGGTGAAGAAAAACATATCAGAATAGCATATAAAATCATAAGAGCTTCTGTGACTACCACACGTTTTGCAGGCTGAAACTGATGAAGGTTGTTGTTTTATTCTACTTTGGACTTTGGACACATTGAGATAAAGCCTATACTGATAAAGTTTACTGCAAAGAGCTGGACAGAGTTGAGCTCTGCCATACCACTACAACAATAACAAAGACAGGGATTGAATGGAGTGCACCCTGTTTATTTGGTTGCATGCTTATACAAGTATTTTCATGTTTGTGTGTAAGGGTTGTTCTGTCCTCTGCGCTTGTGGCCCAAAAACTCGGTCCGGACTTTTGACGACTGCTATGAATAGAATTGGCTGTGCCTGCCTTTCCCAGTATTTACTCTCTCGTTCTCTCTTTCTCTCTTAATGTAAATAAGGAGTTATGAAGCTGCCTTGTTTGCGTTTCTAAGTCGACTGCCTCCTTGTACTAAATTCTAAGTCTAAGTCTAAGTCTCCTTATCCCTCAACTCCCCCCAAAAACGATCCAGTTTACTTTGGATCTCTGTGTCACAGCGGTGTCACAGTAAAATGCTCCTGCCAGGCAAAACTCTTACAATCTGATGTCTAGCCTGAGCCTGTTTTTTGAATGAGAGAGTGTTGCTCTCATTAATAATGCAGACCTACCTGCAGCCCAGCAAAGCACTGTTTTGGTTTCCCACACTACTTCAGAGGCCACACACAGACTGTGGGGCAAAACCGCTTACCAGCCAAAAGACTGGCACTAATTTAGGCTTTGCTTTGTCATTGGAAGGCCTTGACTGAGCAACACAAGCTAAAGCCAGCTGATTCTCCCCGATGGCCACTGATTACAGCCATGACACAGAGGCACTAACGTGATTTGGCTAGGGTCTTCATGAGTGGGGTCTTTGTTTGCTAATAAGCATCGTGCACAAATACAAGTTTGAGGTTGTATCTACGAATCTTTGTCTATTTAAGTGCAAAAAACAAGATCATGTCTGTCAGCATTTTCTCATTAGGGAAGGCAGATATTGTTTTGTTCTCAAATCCTTAATCCCAGTTACACACACAGCAGACAGGCACGTAGCCTGTAAGATCAGCAAAATAAGGGCTGAAAGTTTCAGCCAAAAGTAAGGGTGTATGCAATCTAGGTCCTGAGGGTATCCTGGTAGCAGGTTACTTGTTTGTGTGATCTCACTTTTTTCTCCGCTCAGAAGTTTGCATGTGCACAGATATTTTTTAACTCGTATCTATGCTTATTGACAACCGTGTACATTTATGATTGATAACAAAAATGGCATATTCGGTACCTGTACTGTTGGTTCGTCCTCTGTAAATGTCATCGTAGGCCTTCCACTGCTGAGTGACTTGGTAGGCGTGGATGAACACCACCATGACCGCAACCAGACAGATGAGAGGCACCAGCACCGCTGTACACAGAGCTGCATAGATGTTTGGGATGAAGCACCTACAGGGAAGACCAACAACATTCAGAGTGATTGCCTTTTTTTGATAGAAATATGCAGAATGTATGCGAAAAAATTGAAAGAGGAAGTGTGCATCCAAAACAAGGGTAAGCTCTAAAATACGGGAAACTATCACACCCCAATATTGCTCTATATTTACCCAAGTAAAGACTGCATTTCTTCAACTTTTACAAACAGGTTTTATCCGGTGTGACCTCTGACCCGTCCTAAGACTCAAAGCATTCTTGCCCAACAGCAGCTTTTGCCTTCAAAAGCAAAACACTCGTGTTCTTAAATCTTGGGAGAAACCAGGTCAAACTGCGGCAACAGGGGGATAAAATATTAAGGCAAAGACCCTTGCAAGTGTTTTTCTATTTAAAGACTGAGTGAACAGTTAAACAAAAAACACGATACGTGTGTCTCGTGATAAGTCAAGGAGAAGAATATGGAATGGTTATTTGAGTTCAAATGCCGATCCTGCATATCCGACAGGTGAAGAGGAAGCTTCTTTTTTTAATCGTTTTTAATCTAGTTGTCTTTTCTATTGGTGTGAGCCAGCCTAATTATTTTTCCTGGGAAATCTCGGGAGTCTTTTTCTTGCTTCTGTCCAATCAGATGCCGTTTGTCTTTATTAGAAAAGCTTAACCGAAGATCTTTCTCTGGGAAAATCAACATCCTCATTTAAACTGTTAACTGCCAAACAACTATCAAAACACTCATGTGACTCTTGTCTTTTCACAAAACAAGTTGGGCCCCTGGTTGGGTGGGAGTGTGAAGTACAGATGGGATCTCACGGCATGTCTGAGTAACCGCAGAGAAATAATTGGAGCCATGCTAGCCATAACATAACATGAGGTATGTTAAATAAAGCATTGCATCACCATTGACCAGCAAGACAGCGAGACTATGGGAATTTAAACACACTAGAATATGGATATTTGTACGGCTGTGGCCTTGTGAGAGGATAAGATCTTATTGTAAGGAAAGTCTCACAAGAACGAAAAATCCAAACACATTATGCAGGGGGCGATTTAATATACTTTATAGTCTGGGAGAGAAGGAATAAAGTGAGCAATGCCATTTTATGGGCGGTTTTACTGAAATCCTGCTGGGATTATATCTTTTCTACACATGAACGCAGTGGGATATGTGGGTCACTTAAGCACAGGGCATGGTTTAAGGAATGCCTGATTTAAAGTATATATTAACTCTAGAACATGAAGGCTGCCATGGTAAACCCAAATCACAGTATATTACACAAAGATGATTTAAATTGTAAGTCTATGAAACAGCCAGCGTGATGTACACACCTTCCAGGATTAACTGTCCACCTCCATAAGAAAGGAATTGAGCCACTTTATGATATATTGAGAAATCAAGCTAACCATGAATCAGTCCGTCCATATTTCATTCTTTGCGTGTATACATATAGACATATTTTTTCCACTACAAATTATAGTCTGATCAACTGCAGTATCAAAATGCGGGTGATGCAACTGTTTGTAACTGATTTATAGATTTATATTTAGACTTCTGCTTATAACCAATGTATGTGTAATGCTTGACCAAGTGAGAGAGGACGACATACTGTATGAAAAACAATAAATTCAAAATGATTATGTTGCATCATAATAAGTGTATACTTTGGAGTAGGGCATCATAATACAATTTTTTGAGTCTGTATCATAAAATCAAAACAAATGTAGGAAGTACAAATAATAAATATATAAAATTCAACAAATAACCATCTTTTCCATGATTCTAAACTTCATGAAATTTCATTGCAACTTTTATCATTTTTTATTTTACTCTTATCTCACAGTTTAATAATCCAGCTTTTATGCTCTCAATTTTACTTTACTTGTAAAATGAGGTCCAACCCAGTAAGCGCGAACAGGAGATCTCAAACAAACATCTTGAAAGCAGGACGGCTATTTGCTAGTGTGCATGAGGAAAGGGAGGGAGGGCGACCCTGCAAGAGGAAGGTGCTCTTCCAGGGTAACTGAATACTCCTCTGTTTCCTTGAATCTCTCATGTGTACGCTCACTGTCTCGCACAAACCCACTCTCAGGAAACGCGCACACAGTACACACTCTATCCCAAGGATAACAGCCACACCTAAGACCTCTGGCTAACTAGATGGGATTTAAGGGTTCAATCTCCGTCAGACTTTTACTTTACCTGTCATGCATGCTTGATTAAACATACTCAATCTAAAAGGTTTACATACCACACAAACCCCTCCCTCACCACTCGCCCCCCTCTCACACACACACACAATCAGCTGATTGGGAACAATTCCATTGTTGATTTGAACAAAGTGTCCTCATGTGTTGTGGTCTAGGATTCAGGTTTTCTACACATGGATGAGTTATTTTTAGCACACAGAAATACAGGCAACACACAAAGCCGAACGGTATGTGGGTTATTTAAGGTGCCACCCTTTCTCCTTTCAAACCCTGCAGTTTGCAAAGGCCGCGCCTCAAAGCATGAAGAATCGAGTTTCTATGCGGGGAGACACATTCGCTCGTTTGATTGGGCAAGCTCACTCCTCGCACAACGTCATGATGGAACTTTTCTGTTTGTTCTAGACCAGCCCGAAGTGGAATTTACATAAGCCTAAAAAAAGAAAGTGAAATCACTGTGGCTGGCTCAGACCGGATTAAAAAACACCCTGACGAGTCCCGACAGACCACGTTGGTGTCGTTTCTGTTCCACTTCCCTTCCATCCGTTCTAAAGACCACTTGTGGGTATATTTGTTGTTTTTCAATGTCCACTCACACGTCTCCTTGAACCAGCCCGTATACAGTGTGTATGGTCCATCCGAAGCCGCCAAGCAGGACGATGACCAGGACAATGATGACCAGAGCAGGAAGTCCCCAGGCCAACAGGAAGTAGAGCAGGTATCGACGCTCTGTGTGCTCGTCATTCATCACCAGAACTTGCCAGAAGTTCACCGCCTGGGTAGAGTTTGAAAAAACAACTAGTTTACAGGATTTTAAACACAAAAAGCAGAGACTTACCAACAGCAATAATAAAGGAAATAAGATGATTTCATCTTTCTTTGGGAACATTTTATCTTCATAGTGAGGCAAACACCAACATACAACCACAGTTTTATCACACCCACAATAGCTTTGTTGCTTTGTTATCTAGAAGGCTTTAATAGTCTCCTCCAACTGATACACTAGGCTTGGCACAGTTACATAAGAAGCTTTTCTGAACACCTGCTGGTTGAAACACAATGTCTTATCCCTTTGTGAAGTCCCAGCAGACAGTAACATTAAAAAATGCGATTACAGACGTCTGCACTGGTGAGCAAAGGGCAAAATACTTTTGAATTTGACGCTTAATGGGAAAACAAAGTGACTCTCCGTTTTCAAGTCTTTCTTGTGAGCTGGGGTTAAAAATAAATTACATTTACTGCACTTAGCCTCATTTAGACAAAACCTTTGACAGCTTAAATGGATTTTAGTTTTATTCAAAGAAATAAAATAAAATCAGAGCATTGACATGAATGCAATTCCCTTCTATTGTTCAGAGTAATACATATTTCTACGACAGCTATACTTGCTGATAATGTTTGTGTCCATTTGCCTGTGAACACTTAAAGAGGACATTTGCACAGTGATGTAACTAATGAAAAGAGGTTAAGGGACTCTGACCTCTCCCTCAGTTAACCTTTCAGCCCCTTAGGCCGTTTTTGGCCTCAGGGAAGGAAGGAAGCAGTAGTGCTGTTGGGGAACTCATCATCTGTATGTCTGACCGCATGGCTGTTTGACTGACTGGCCGGCCTGATCGCTATAACAGGCTACTTATCCAACCATTGTCACAAAATAAATACATTTTCCTTCTCGCAGAAACACTGGCAGGTATCGTCTGACTACAGGTCAGCGGAAGTGTCCCCCGGTCTGACTAACTGGTAGAGTAAATCAGGGCAAAAATACGCTGTAGGCCTCTAGGAATTTCAAGGCTGAACAAGCTGTAAAGTCTTGTTATGTAATATGATGCACTTTCTCAGAAAGCTAAGGTTGCCTGTGCAGTCAAGAAAAAACTGGTCTGTATTGGGATTTATTTACTGTCTGTTTTCTGGCACTATGCCAAGGCCTATTCCCCCAATCAACTAGTGTGCATGCACGCATGCACGCACACACACACATACTGCAATTATTGATTTTAAGTCTTCCTCATAGTCTGAGAAGGATTGGTGGTGCCCATTCAGTTGATCTACTTAGCTGAAAGCATCTACCTGATAGAAGGGAAAAATGAGCTTGGAGAGGCGTCGATACAGAGATGTTGGTGAGGATCAAAGGGTTTTAAAGTAACACATCAATCGCAGTAATATTTTTGTTGTCAGCTGCTATAGTTGCTGACAGAGAAGAAATTACCAGGGTTTTTATAGAGGGGTCAAAGAAGACCATAAGAAAAAGTATTAGTGAGAGTGAGTGTTAGAATAGATTATATCAACCCTACCACCGACTTTACCACCAACATGATCTAGACCCATTTCATCACACTGACAAATCTTGTCATACGAATTTTTAACACTTCTTAAGCCACATGAAAGCTTTTGGTCTGAACCTTCATCCCTTAAGATATGTCACAGGTCATCTGGTAAACATTGTGATGTGAATAAGGCCAAATCTTATAATACACCAAATATACAATATGCGCCAGCAAGGGATTAGATCCACTACATAAACAATGATTATGTTCCCTTACAGAACAAATGTTGCACATTCTCAAACATTGACAAGCAAAGGAAACAAAGCAAAACATTTTTACGCAAGAGGAAAGAAGAGGAAGGAGTCAGAGACAGAGGATTAAAATTGTCTTTTTCAAAGTTGATATTGAGAGCTAAAGATCCTTTTCTTTTTTATAATTGTATAATTATTAATCAATAAATTATATTGTGTTAGCTTCTGAAAGGTTGAATCAAGTTAATATCTCCATGTCTGCATGCTAAGCTGAAAATTGCCTGCCGCAAAGGCCCAAAATTAGAGGGCAGATGGTCAAATGAAGGGGGTTGGGAGCTCCTGGGCTGAGGTGTTACTAAGCGGCACCAGTCTAGGGCCAAAGATCCTGTCATGCAACACGCTGGTACCTCCATTTCTCCCCCTAATCAAAACCTGCCTAAGCCCACATGGTGGAGAAACAGAGTTACAGTAGTTATGTAAAAACACATGCTTCACATCAGGAAAGACTGGCATCTCTGTTTATGTCACAAGGAAAATAAGCAGGAGAATGAAATGTTACCTACAGGTGCCCTTTAATAAGAAACACATAAAAAAATAGACTTTATTGAGTTACAGCTCAGTACATTGAGCCCATTGTCTGGTTAAAGGTCTAGTGAATAGATATCATTGTTGAGTCTTGCCTTATAGACTAGACACACACATTTTTACACGGCAATGAAGCATAGCAAAATAGCCCCCAAACCTCAGCCCTTCATCCAGCTATAAGAACAGGGAGGGAGCAGATATATCTAAGTATGTTAGGAAAATAATGGGTCGTCAATGACCTAGCTGCATGGCAAAAATTACAGCAAAAATCTTGCACATATGATTGTTAACCTGCTGTTACCTGTATCAGCATCCAGAAGAACTGGCTGAGGTGGAAATAATGAGAAAAGAGCGCCAGAGTAGCACAGCTGTCTTCTGAAAACATTCGGCCACGGAAAGCTGACACCAGGAAACAGATCTGTGGAGAAAGAGAGAAAAAGACAAACTTAGAGTCAGTTACCGTTTCACTGTTTCATGGCAATTACTGAATGCCCAGTATTTGTTCTGTTTAGGGAACACAGTGACATGCACAGCCTCGCACTCTTTTCAGTGTCAGCAGGGAAAACAGCAAAGCAGGCAATTTATTGCTTGTTTTATAGTGTATATATTTTTTAAAGAGACAGCAAAATTCAGACACCCTTCCTCCCAAAGAGAGACATTTCAACTGCAGACCTGTTACATCACCGTGCAGCAACCTATGCGGGACCCAAGACCGAAAACATCAACAACATAAACATCAATGATAGATACATTCCTCTCGTATCACCCAACACAAAAATGTTTGTACAAATATGTGGATGTGACATTTCTCCAAATATCAAAATAAAGGGCATTGCAAAATAATTGCAAAGAAAACAGCGCATAGTAATGCGTGTGAGAGAGAGAGAGAGAGAGAGAGAGAGATCCCAGGACAGAAAAGGCGAGAAGGGGTTTTGGAGGCAGGCAGACGGACCAAAATTAAATTTCTAACATTGGAGCCCGCACAATGTGGAAAACCCATGAGGGCTGCAGAAAATACTTCTCTGCTTTGACCTCTGACACTAAAGGTGGTGCCAACGCAGCCGGGCGTTCGTTTCATAACGTGCAGCCTGACGGCCCGATGCCGATACCAAGGACAAAAAAGAAGAGAGGAGCAGCTGAGGGATGAAGGCAGAATAAAAACCTATGAACTACATTCATTACCAGCAACGGGCAGCAGCATACAGTACCAGACAAAAACCCAGACTATATTTTGTTGTGAGTCTAGAGAAGAATTTTAACAGTTTCATCACTCACATACAGCAGTACATCTGTTATTTATTAGGGGCACCAATGTTTGTTTACGGCTAATTCGTTGTTGTAGTCATAATATACACCAGGTAAATAGATATTGTGAGCTGTGACATTAAACACATAATTTCAAGATGTTTGAACAAAAAACAGCAACTCCTCAAATGTCTTTTCTCAAAAAGCTTTCTCAAGTGTATTTTGTTGTTGTTGATTATTTTTCCCATTCTCTTTTTAGTCTTTTTGTTGTTCTTGTTCTTGGGAAAACCAATTGGGAAATTCCTAAATGTTCTGGGTTTTCCAGCTGTCCTGGTTTACTAACCCTGTCTGCATCATCCGGTTGAGTAAAGGGAAAAGTCAAGGACTCATGAGAGAATCATGAGTCACTTTCCCACCCATTTTTCAACACGCGGGTTAAGAGTGGTAGGGATTGTGCAGGAAAGGAAACTCGTGCCTGAGCTGCTTGGAAACGTGCTTGAGTGGAGAAGCTGTTTACGTAGCTTACGGGAACAAATATTGTTTGGCAGCAAGTTAGCATCATTTGGCCAAAGGCAAAGTATGACACACCATCCCCTTGAAAGCGAAACTGTGGGGAAACTACCAAGCGAGAAATGCTAAATAAACTTGTGCTTGATGCCAAGTACACAATCATAACCAAACAAATAAATAAATACACAGATTTGAGATTGTTAACATGACGTTTAACACAAAAGGCTCTGATTTGATCAAATTAGGCGTAGGGTACGGTCAAGAGACACATGCACAAAGCATTGTTTGTAGATTTAGGCACCAAGGACACGCAAAATGAAAGTGGTATACAATATCAGGGTATTGGAGGGACAGTCCTTACCAAATCAATTTGTCTCTGCTCAACCCAGAGACCCTATAATTATTTCACTTGATTTAGAGCTGGCTTTATCTCAAACACATACCGAAACTGAAGTTTAGCTCTCGACAAGATACAGCTTTGAGAAAAGAACCCACCCACATGTACTGCAGCCGTCTGCGTTACAAACACTAATAATAGGGATAACTATTGAACCAGAAAAACAGCTGACCTGTGGAGAAACAAAGACATAACAAGTAGAGAGAAATGACCTTGAATGGAAAGAAGTGCAAAGGGTTGAAAAGAGTTTGAGCTTGTGTTCAGTTCTGCGAGCGAAGTCTCCAACAGGTGGCTGCCCCCCAAGTGTGGTGCATGTGGACGTTTGTGCCGTGAGGGGAGCCGGGATGAAACGTGCCAGGCTGAGGTCACGGACAGAACACAGGTGTGGTGAATCAGTTTGGTTGAGTCAACAGGTAAGATGGCACATTTCCAAAAGCTCTGTTTGATTGTTATCCGCTCTAAAGTAAGTAAAAAAACAACTCTAACAGGAAGTTGCTCTGACTTTTTACTGCCTTTGTGGCCATTACATAATCCTCTATTGTCGTGCTATATATACACACAGTCTTTCGCCGGTTGGTCCTGCAGGGAAGGACATGAACACAGGTTTAACGTCACAATGTTATTTCAACTTCTCTATGGCTTATTTCCTTTCATGCGAGGAGAGGCTGATAGTTAAACATAGAAATACAGACACTGTGCAATGCGGATCCAGTGTGGTTGCAATCAAACCGGGCCATCAAGTTTTCTGTAAGACAAACATGTCACATGTCTGACCCAGAAATGTTAGACTGCTGTTGCCTTTAGCTGGTGCACTGTAGAAACATGGCAGACACAAGCCTCAGAACACACACAGGAAACTCATTTTCCTCTGCTTATGTTTATTTTTTTATATAATTTATATAATATATAATAAATGAAGTGATTTGGGTTTAGAAACTCTACGTCGCTGCAGTAGTGTCACCGTGGGCAGTTGTTTGTGAGGAATAAACTTCAGGTAATAATATATAATCTTAATATGGCATAGACTGGGACATGTTAATATGTACACCAGTAAAGGCAATTCCTATTCTAAAACCAGTGTGAGAACAAGCCAAATGAGTAATATGCAAACAACCCTCAAGTCTAACACTAACCAAACCAAACAGCTTTTTCTGCCTTAAGCCTGAACTATTGATGCATTGTTCGTTGTCGTTGTTGTTTCGGTTGCAAATCTACTACTGCCTTGGGAACGTTTCTACTTTTCTTCAGGTACAATTTGACCACACTTTAAACTTGTATGCTTGTTTGTTCACCTAAGCTCAGCTCTGGGAAATTTATAAGGGTCCCTTGCATTATGTCAAATGGCCCAAAAAAAATAATGTTATCCATCAAATAGCTGCACCGCTGTTGCAAAAACAAGCACACAGGAAACATAATATTTTGGTGCAGCTACTTTGTGCTGCTGCTGGTTGAAGCTCTCATCCTGCCATTGAGTTTTCCTGCTGATCGATGGCCCTATGTGCTGGTGCTAAGGTAGCTAAGTGTATCAGTATTGCTAAAAATAGCATCTGCCTGATGCATTACATCACTGAGGGACTGGGGCCCAAGCTGTCTGCCTGCCAGACTACCCATCTACATTCGTGTCCACTTCACCTACACCTCTCCCCTCTTCCAGCCACCCTTATCCCATGCATTGCTTCTACTCCCAACACCCCATCTCTGCGCCACCCTTCATCTGATCCCCCCTTCCTCTTCCTCCTCCCTCTCCCATCTCCTTCACCTCCCCCCTTCTCTCTAACAGCTACCGGTCTGATCTAGCTGGCTCCAGCCTCAGCCTGCACTCTGGGTGTTTCCTCGTACGCCTTTGTTTAGTCAAAGAGATAAAGTAAAAGAACGGCAGAAAGAGAAAGATGATCACTCAACCATCGCTCCCTTTATCATTTTCTCACGAAAGCATTGCCTTCTTTATAGCCTCTCAGGCTAAAGTGTGTGTGTTATTTATGTGCTTAAACACACAACGCCACCGCCAGTTGCAAGAAGAAGGTAATTTAGGGATGGCTGTTAGTGGACCAGAGTGTGTGGAGAAGGAGGACGGGTAAATAAAGACATTTGCTAATACGACGTTTAAGGTTGTTAAAATGAACAATGAGTCAAGACCAAATCAGACTCAGTGTGAACCTCGGCATCATCTCTGAGATGGAAATTGATTAAATCTGTATAAGTTTGGAGTATCCGATGTCACATTTTGTTTCACAGAGCAATTTTTAAAACATATTTTCAACTGTACAATTCAACATACTGTGCGTGCAATAAAAGAGCACCTACCCCAGGTGTTTTTCTTTCTACGGCATGCACGATTTCTTAAGGTCAGAGTGTAAAAGTATAGTTCACAGGTGTTTTGGGTTGAACCTCAGGCCGAAGCTTACTTGCTGATCCAGCTGGTGGCAAATAAACAACCACTCCTTCCGTCTGTTTCACATTCAAACAACCAGCAACACTGCATCTGTATTTACTTACGTGGGCAGACACGTCATAGTTATAATGTCTATGCGCATCTGTGAAGCAGCAAACATTTTTGCCAACAACAGCCAACAGTTAGCTTCATTCAACACGCATGCTTTCTTTTTTGTTTTTATCCCAGTTGCACCGCACTTCGTCTGCTGCTGGAGAACCTGCGGTTGCTTTCGGTCACAACGGGGCAGCTTTCAAGAAACCTCTTGAATTTCCTTCCTCAACATCTGGTGGGAACCAGTTGGGAGACCAGACAGTTCGGCAGGCACGAGACAAGCTACAGCTATAAAAACTGTGTAGCCAGCTGCACAAGGTCAGCTCCCCCAACACACACACTCAATGGGTCTACTTTGCTCTATCAGAAACCCCTGTGTGTGCTTATGTGCTTTAGTGCATACGTTACGTGGGTGTGCGGCACCCTAAAAATAGACTTTGACAGTTTACCCCAAAATCAGTAAAACATGTTTAGACATGTTCACAAATATGAAATGCTTTCATGGCTTTCAAGGCTTTCAGTGCCATTGCACATGCACATAACTCAGAAACAGATTTCTAAAAGATATGTTTACTTATATAATTATGACATCATTGGTGTAACATCACATGTGGGACTTGAGGTCAGTGTGTTTTTACAACAGGGACCTGTGGCATGACTTCCATCTCATCTGAAGGACCAGGTAAGTCTAATCATATGGATCTGAGAGCCTACAGAAGCTAACACAGGCCCCCCGAGGCAGCCTCATCCTCTGCTTTACAACAGACTATTGATTGAGGATAGATCCCCTCTGTGTAAATTGGGCTGATCTGCACTGGCACTCAGTGTCTCTCCATTTTTGGCTTTAAAACCAACAATCAATTTGTGAAAAGTCTGATCAAGTTAAATACTGCACGCTCCATTCATGCTGTCCCCACTCACAGACCCACTACGCACTGTGCTTTGATTCCTCACCATGTCATTTAGACCTGATCAGGGCCACACCTGTACTATCATGCACTGAACTGAATGTCTCAGATGGCCCAACTTAGACTTAATTGGACAATGCTTGGTAAACTGTGGCTCAT
The DNA here is from genome assembly GCF_949316345.1 of Pungitius pungitius. NCBI lineage: Eukaryota > Metazoa > Chordata > Actinopteri > Perciformes > Gasterosteidae > Pungitius > Pungitius pungitius. The sequence continues at coordinate 14,251,763 of NC_084904.1, forward strand.
GTCTAAGTTGTTTTACAATTCATATCAAGCTGCTCACAATAATCTGCACTAATAACAGGGAAACAATTTTCACAGCCTACACAGCTCCACGATTGAACTTGTTATAAGAATAATAGATGGTGGATTTTGGATATCAACACAGCGATGTTTCCTTCAAAACGGACTAGTCATAAAAAGGAAAAGAGCTCAGGGGAGTCCTGGATAAGCACCATTCACATATGTTGTTGAACTTGGCGCTGGCTGTGGAGCTACAGGGACCCCTACAGGTTAAAGTAAGAGATGCTGTGTGTGTGTGTGCATAAGCATAGGGTGGAGTGGGTTAAATGAGTGGGCATGCATTTGCACATAATGCATATGCATATGTTTCAAAACTATGAGATGATGGAGCTGGCCATGTTTCCTGCCAACATTGTGAACAATGTTTGTGTGTGCATGTACGTATGTATGGGAGTGTGTGAATTCTTTCACCTGAATATGCTGGAATACGTGCATGTGCGCGTTTGTCTGTGTATGTTTGTGTTTTGTTGCATGTTACATGATTTTTTTGTGAACTAATGCATTCGTTATCAGCTGCACGTCTGCTTTTCTCATCATCTTAAACTCCAGTTATCAAATTATCCTCAGGGTGGGAGGGACTCCCGACAAACAATGCTGAAAAACAAACTGACAAAGTAGGCTGAATACCATCTACTAATAGGCCAAAAACAAAAGTGATTATAATAGATACAGATATATTTGATTAACATTGGCCATTTCCTGTTAGGAAGTTAAGCGAATTGCATTTTCTATTTCAGGCCATTGAGTTGACGTCATAATTTACCCAGTTCCTCTCTCTCTCTCTCTCTCTCTCTAAAATGTTGCAGTATGCAAAGCATAAGAAAATAATCTCATGGCTCTAAAGGCTTACATCACAAATAATGAATTCATATATACATATCAACTGAAGACTATGGGTAAATAGAGACAGCATTAATGTTAGTATGCTGTGTTATAGAGTACTTCCTGGTCAAACTAGTGCAAACTTCAGGCGAGAATGGCACATTGCTGAACTAAATCATCTTTTCACTTCTGTAAACCTCTAAGGTTCACTCCGTTCTACACACAGATTTTTCAGGACAAATTGTAAACACTCTAAAAATAGAGAGCGGTACTGGGGAATCAGACAATCGCTGGCTCCCACGTTGTTTACCATTCACTGTGTAAGCAGCCGGTTCGATAAAGGCCTTGACAGCCCACTGTGTCAATCCACTGAATCAGGTGAAGTGTGTCCGAGTACAGAAAATCCTTAAGTAGACTAAAACGTTACTAAAATGTTACATTATTAACAGATATATGTGTGCTAGTAAATGTACTATTGTACTATCTGTTGTTAGATTACATAAATATTACTTAATCACAATAAAATAAGATTACAATGCTGGCAATTGATAAATCTTCGAAGCCCTTCACTTGACACAAGTGATTTAATGCCAAAAAATGTATCTGCTGATTGTAGTATATTTATCCACTGGAGCAGGTAATGAATGGGAAGTCACTGTGTTACGGCTCAAAGGCGGTGGTAACTGTTTGGATATCGATTTAGTTAATGCAGAAACACAAGAGCCACAGTAAGCTGTCTGGTGTCTCACAGCTGCCAGACAAGAGTTAACTGTTGAGCCCTGATGAAGGCAAATGGCTACTGTGGCCTCCTGCTGCTGTTTGCTGTTCTTTTTATGGAAATAGAGGAAAGTTCCTGGAAGTGTTATAAGGTCACCAGCTGATAGGACAACACACATGTGGCAAAAAGTGAGAGTGTAACTTCGAGAATCCAGAGTCCAGAAAGGGCAGAGTCTGCATATTGGTATCGTTAGAACGTCAATTCCATTAATCCAAATTAAATAGTTGATATTAGCATGTCACCACGACCCTGTGTGCAGGATAAGTGGTTTGAAGATGGATGGATGGATGGATATTAGCATATCAATTCACTCTTTGCTAAGTCCCACTCCTTGTATGCAGGCGGGCCTGCGGATCAATAGTTTACCAAGAAAACCTGCAGTGGACTGAAAAGAATAACCTTTAACACAAGATTTGATGTGGGTACCTGTGTGTTTCATCCTGATGGCAACCTAATGGTAGGAGAGGTAAGACTAATGTCTGCCCACTCCAGTAAATATAGAACTCGGCTTTGCATCCCTAGTGTTAATAAGAAATTAAAACTTAGGGACTAGCAGTCATTCCGTTATTGAGGATGTTATTATACTTTCAAATAAATGCTCTTGAAGGAGATCCACATGTTGGTTGAGTCTATTAGAGTGTTAAGTCTCTAAGTCTGGTGTTTGTAACCTTTTTAAGGACAAACAACATGTTAAACTGTCCTTGGTCAAACTGATGAGTCACGCAGGATGTGCCTGGCAACTTTCACAACATAGAGAGAGGGCGGGAGAGCCACAGTGAGACAGTCTTTTTACAGCTTGTAATGTCACAGCGCCCATCTAAGCAGCCAGATTAAGAAAGAGGATAGAGGACAGAAAACAGGTTATTACTCAACAATTAATGAAATAAAGGTTAGGTAAAAGGAGATGGAAAAAGGCAAAAGGTGTAAAATTACAGATGGAAGTAAAATAGGAAGGAGATTCTAAAAACTTGGCCATATGTTCTGTTTAGCCTGATTTTTCAGTATTAGTCAAGAGAGACTAGAACAGTGAATGTTGAAAGAAAAGAAAGATGCTACTGAATTGAACAGACGGATCAGATAAAAAGGATAGAGGTCAGGACACTTGGCGCAGTGTTGGACCAGCCAGAAGGGGGTAATTTGAGTCTCCCAAGAGGCAGTCCCAATCTCACCACCATCCAATCACACACAAGTCTGCTGATACTTTATACCTTTCCTTCACTTCCCTGACATTACCACGGGCTGACAGACAGCAAAGACCTTCAAACTGCATTAAAATCGTATCAAGGACATGGACTTTATCTGTCTGTTTGTTCTTTAACAACTGCAAGCAAGAATGAAATACATCTCAAACTGAACAACACATAGTGAAATGATCTATTGTCTGACAATGGACAAGAGGAGGAACCAGCAAATACTATCTTTATTTATCATTGTTTCGCTTCTCTTGATTTCTCATTTTTACTCCAAACCCTTGTGGGAATAAGCACAAAAAGATGGGATTATTCTCTGACGTCAACCAGAGAGTTAAGTAAACACACACACACGAACGCACAAACAATGTTTGTTCATATGATGATTGATTAGTCTCGATGGGATCAGCTAAACTTCCTCAGGAAAAGCAGTCGCTCACTTAACTTACGGAAACCTGTGTTGCTCTTGGGTTTTCCAAACAAGGTCTTGGATTACGATCGGAACAGCTTCTTTATTCTGTTCAAAGACTGAAAGGGGGGTGGTGGGTAGTGTATAAGGGGGATAGAAGTGTTTATATACGTGTGTGTGTGTGTGTGTGTCACAGATTTCTAAATACTGGATCCAGGCCCAAAGCTAACAGGAAATCCTTTATGACTAGAAGAGCAAAGAGTAACATAAACATCTACTAGATGCTGGAGTAAAGCACTGGGACAGCGGGGGTAAACACTTCACTTAGGGTGGGGGAATGGATGTTGGGAAGGTGGAGAGCGGATTCATTACAATGGATGAGAAATGAAATTGTGTATTAGATATTAGATAGAGATTTTCCTTTCCCAGGCTATTTGTGATCAAAGACTCCCACTTATCCAAATCCAATTCAGAGTTAGGGTAGTCTGAAGTATTACATACAAAATATTGGTTTGGTTGGTTGAATAAACAAACACACACACACACACACACACAAAGGAGATATCCAACTTCACTTTATCTCTGAAATAGCACCAACCACCATCCATCCATCTTTTATTAACGCTGTGCCTTCTCATATTGTTTGATTAGATTAAAATTAAATATTTGCACACAAACCATTATAATATCTAACACTCTCCTTTTGTACCCTGTGTTCATTGGTACAAAATAATGTGCATTAGCAGTAAAAGTTGGACAGAAACAAGGAAGAGGGAGTGAATTTAAAGGGCAGAACAAATCATTCACAGGGATTTGGGGGCAGGAGAGATGGATGAATGGAATGTGGATGAGCACCATCTAATCAACCAAATTTTCCACAAAAAGACCACAGGAGAGCTCAATGTCAGGTGTGTATCCTTTGTGATGCTTGACACATTCAGTAAGCAAACATGGATATTAAACCACCAAAAACAATAACTCAATGTATGTGAATTTGTAGATTTAAATACGTAAAATGGGCCGTTCAGTCTTTGAAAATGTTTTTTACATATAGTAAATATCCAAAACGCTTGGCAGGGTCTTACCTGGGAGACCGTCAATTATGGCTCAAAGCAATTAAGTTAATTCGGTTAGCTTATGTGGTTAGAAATAAGAAATTTCCTACAAAAACCTGCAGTTACATTTGCAAAGGTATAGAGTATTTAAATACTAAAAATCCTGTGCACATTAACAAACATGGGACCAAGCCAGGCTCACTTACATGGATACACAGCGGGTAAATTTCCACTCTACACAGACAATCTTCAGTTGTCTTGCTGAGGGGGGAACTGCTGGTCAGAGCCATAGACTGTCAATGCACAACCTCTGATGGGTCAATGACATGCGCGCGCGCGCACACACACACACACACACACACACACACACACACACACACACACACACACACACACACACACACACACACACACACACACACACACACACACACACACACACACACACACACACACACACACAAAAGTGAGAGTAGTGTCTCTCACCGTGAGGTTGACATTAATATCATTGTGTACGGCCGTCTTGGTTGTAGAACGAAACCGGTTTGACCCTTTTACACCGGATCAGTTATAAGTCTCTCACATAATGAATGGGTATTGCTATGGTTCTAGTTATGAATCAAACAGGCAGCTTTAATTTTCTCCCCACAGAGGGGAACGTCAGTGACTAATTACTGCCCTCTGAGTCAGAGGTGGTTGGAACTGGACGTGACAGTCAAATCAATAGTGAAGCACGAGCATGGCAGATAGTCATAAGTTCAAGAGACATTTCTGTAACTAATTATAGCTCTTCCATGAAAAACGTGATAAGAATGTCTGTAAATATGCATCCCAAATTCAAAAGAACTAAGGATCCATATGTTCAATTACTTGACCGACTATGTACAGTTATAGACTTTGTTTCACTGAGATTCTGGTTCCACATAAATCCTTATAGATATTGGAATGTAGACCATAATGGTGATTTGGTTCTCAGGAATCATGGCATAATCCTCCAAGGCAGATACACATTTACAAGACTCAATATAAAATATAAGATTTCAAACTCCAAATGCATTGCATCAATAGCACATTGGAAAATAGTAATGCATCTCAATGATGCTTTTAACAAGTCCTGTTTGTGTTAAGTTACTGTTTCTTAAATATCATGTTAGCCTCTCTTTTTATGCAAGGTCCTCATTTGCATTAAGGACAAAGCACAACATTGAGCCCTAAGGACGACTTTATCACATGGTTTAGAATTAAGTCAGCTTCACACTTTGTGCATGCAGGTTTCTAGACCTCAGGAACACAACCCATGTATTTGATAAACTATAGCACGATCTCAGACACGTGCGCTTCCAAGGAAGAAGTGCCGTAACATGCAGTACAGAACCAACCGGACAGGACGGAATTTTCCATCAAAACCCTTTTAGGTTTAGGGGCTCTGCCTGGGCCATAAACAGGTTGGGCCCAAGGTGGTTAGCCCCCAACAACAGTCTGCTTTAGTAGGGGCTCGTGTTTGTCAACCAAAGAGAGGGGGGACCAGTGGAAAATTACCAGTCCCGCATTCGCTCACGCACACACGAACATACACACACGTACATGGCCAGGACCCGCTGAGAGACTGACCTGCAGCCACATATCTATCTCGCTCATTGCTTATGTGACAGCTTGCGTTTTTTAATGGGCGAGGGTGCGGGGGGCATGGTTGCGTTGTCGAGACGCGCTGGCCGCAAACTACGCAATCAGTAACATTCGCTGAGTGTGTTGTGTACACGTCTATGCACATTTCCAAGAAAATACCTGAGACATGTCTAGTGGCTAGCACAAGGGGTTGGCAGCAAGCGGTATGCGTGCGTATGTGTGTGCATGCAGTGAAGGTTTAATATATTTTTATGTAAAGCAGGATAAGTGTATATTTTTATTCTTTTTCTCATTATGAAAGTAAAGGTGTTTTGTTGCACAACATTACAGCCATGTTAATGTGTGGAAGCTATTGATCCATATACTACTGAGAGATGAATGCCTCTATTACAATTTCTAAAGGTTCCCTATCCATCGACATTTAAGGCCATATTGATAATATGCAAATTGATTCAATGACAATAAAACAGTTAAAGACGTTCAGGGGGTATGAATGTCTCAGCTCTTTTGAGCTTGTTTTTATGCATTTTGAGTAAAGCACAAAAATACACCAAATCTTGGCAGAACTGTATTACCTGGGTTCCAAGGCAGCTCACCATCATGTGAGTGAGCAGTTTGGCAGAAAACATAGGGAAACGGGAGCATAGCACGTGGGATATAATGGCCAATGCAAAACCTGAAGCGGGAGAAGTGGGACACATGAAACCAACATTAGTATTAAATCAACAAATGACTCATTTATCAACAGGGTCTATTTATAAAAATGTGGGAGGAATATGGACAACATGCAGCAGAGAAAAAAGCCTCACATGAGAGGCAAACTGGAGGCGGGCACAAAAAACAACAACAGGAATACAAAAAGAAAAGACATGAAAAGAGGTCTTTTGTACCCGAGATGCTGATAAATCCGGAGGCATAGAAGGCGTCGTTGTAGGATGCAGGAGTAGCAAACTCTGCGTAGGCCGTGTAGAGAGACAAGTGGGAGCAGGCGCATTCCACATAGTTCTCACTCTCTTTCACCACCCTGCAGAATTGACCATCTGATGACCAGCTAGAGAAGAGAGGAGCAGAAAAAGAAAGAACTAAACATATTTAACTAAACACAGGTGTGCAAAACAAGGAGAGGCAATGAACCTGAAGTTTTTATGAGTGTGTCAAATTTTCTCTCTGGTGTTTTAGTGTCTGGTTTTTATCTGTAGTAACTTTACCCTTCAAAGATGCTGTAGGACAAACCAGAACATGGCAACATCAACCTGTGACTTTGCTTCTCTCTCCACCATTGGCGTGTTTATCAGTTTGTTAATCTGTTTTTTTGCAATGCATCATCCAAGTTGCTGTTCTGGGCCAACCAAACCTGTAAATTCATAATTGGTAACAGAGTGTTCCTGCCAAGTCACATTCCACGGCCCCAGGAACAAACCGACCAATGGGTGGGAGTTCTCCACGTATGGCAGACTGAATGTGCCGATATTAAACACAATGATGTGACTTCCCCAACGGCCACATGAAGGCCTTACTGAGAGGCTGTATTTGGACTTTTGCTCTTCACTTGGTAAACCGGTTTCACTCTCACAATATGTTCGACAAAGACGTGTAAACACGAGTTCATAACTTTTTTTAAAATTATAAATGTTTGTAAAAGTGTCAGACATGGTCTCAAACCACTTATCAATCCCTGGGTGAATAAAATGAAAGTTTCAGTGGACAAACACCAAAATAAACAGCATCGTCAGTGTCAACTTGTTGTCCTTGAATAGCTGCACATTTATCTGCACTAGGGTGCCGGGGATTACCTTGCAGTGGTTTGGTTCCACAGGAGGCACCGAGACCGGCCCGGTTTTACTTGCTGACCAGGGGAATGTATTCGATACACCACCTCATTATCATCTTGTAGAGGTCGTGACCTTCTGTCCTGGAGGCTGGCTGAGAATACCTGGGCATAAACAGAGAAGAGGGTTCAGCTGTAGAGCGAAACAATTGCGGCTAGTAGGCTAGCGGCATACTGGAGTAACACTGCCATCTGCTGAGACAAAAATGAATTTAAATATCTTCGTGCTCCCCTACCTTCCCATTAAGGGCAGTGTTTGTATCATTGGTGAGAAACCAGTGTTCAGTTCTAAACTCAGTCAGCTGAATCTGGCTGAGGTTTCCACAGTTAGGAGTGGTGACTGCTGGAACTGCCAGCAGAGTATCTGGCAGCTGGAAGAAGTCTGCATTACGGCCCCTGAATTTGTGTGCATTGATCTGCGTGGGATACCACTGGAAGGCAGAGATGGACATATATGGACATGTTTCCAGGATGGTACCCCTTCTGGAAAAAAAAACACACGAAGAAAAGCATTTAAAATTCTATTTAAAAGGAAACTTCTTGGTATTTAGATATAATGGGCATGATATGTTGAATTTTCAAAACATGAACATCTTGAATATGGAATTTCGCCCTCATAATCTCCACTCTTTTTGCACTGGAAAACTCACATCTCACACTGAATCTGCGCGAGGAGGGAGAATGCAAATCGCTCGGCCACCTCCGCAAGGTAGGTGAGGCCTCTGGTGTCAAATCTGCTGGGATTGGCCAAGGAACACAGCAGGTTGTAAGTCAAGTTGCGGCTACTTTCCTGTATAGGAGCCCTCTCTGCCTCTGCAAGCACCTGGCTCAGAGAAAACATACAGAAAGAGAGATGGATAGATAGATTTAGCATTGAATTGCGGATCTGCAATATAGTGCAGCTTTAATAGTGAAACAGTGCCACTTTCCCTAGAACTGTCTCCTTAGTCTCCCTTTGGGTTCCCACGTATCCTCATGCTTTGAAACACATTTCTGCAGTTTTGCACCTTGATATGAAATTACAGCAGACTCCCTTGTCTGGGGGCTGAGAAAGCGCAGTATGAAGACTCTAAAATCAAAGCAGCTTAATGATAGCAGCGCTCAGAGTGACAATTGAGACCTTTTCGGATAACAAGCTGGTCCTCAGACCTGTAGTAGCCAGTGATTAATGCCCTTAAACATATACCTGACTCACCAGTTTCAAGTGATGAAAAAACTAATAATGCAGAAGGAAGTGTTTCTATTATTACTGACTTCTGACAATGTGATGATCTGATGGATAACATAATTTGTCATAGGTAATAATACTTCTAAGGTTGAAAAAATATTATTGAAAGTGTCTATTGAAAGTGTTGAAAGGGTTTAGATTTTAGTCATTCAACAGTAACACCTTCAACAAAAATAATGCTTAGGGGTGGTTAAAGTGAAATCCTTTTCTCTTCAGTCTTACCTTCCCCAGTGCTTCCAGCACAGCAACCATCTGCTCACCATTTACAGGTGTAGAGACTTTATTGATCAGTCCCTGCAGCACCTGGTTCAAAATAGTTGAGTCAAGAGGCTGATATAATTGATCCAGTATAAGCCACACAGCTTCACTTGCTGCATTGGAAACCAGAGTCACATTAGCCACCCCAAACAGGGAGTGCACTCTGGTGCCCCCTGAAGCATTGTAGAGTTCCACTTGGAAACGCTTCGGTGTGGGTAATGTTGAGCCGAGGTCAGGTGTGAGGTAAATGTCCAATGATGTGTTACGCTGGCCGACGTTGAAGGTTAGCCTCCCTTCCTGTTTGGGAAAATCCAGCCCTGCTTTAGCAGGCCAAATGGTAGAGGGACCCACTACGTCCTCTCTGGGAAGCTCCTAGAGGAAAAAACAGAAAGTTTTGTGTCGGATGGCGTTATGTTAACTAGCACTATTTTTTTTTTTTTTGCGTGGTGCACTATACACTCTCTCTCTAATAACCATGAGCTTTCTAAATATTTCCATACTAATTGTTACAACTGGTGAAAGGGAAGACCAAGATTAGAAAAGCAAAATTCCTAAATGCAATTAAGTGGCCCTGTATTTCAAAAGACTGGTGCATTAGATTTTATCATCAGTAGACAGACAAAACATCAGTCAGTCAGAAACGTATCTCTGCTAATAAATGGCTGTATTCACATTGTCCTAGATTGAAATAAGACAGAACCCTTCACAGAATTACACCTCCAAGGTAAAGCTCAATGAACAAAAAGTGCGACCAATAAATAAGTCAAAGAGCATTGTTGAACATGGACTAAACCAACCACATATAATATTGTGTGTATTTTACTATGCATATGTATGGCCAATTGTATTAATATGAACGCATTAGTGCCATCCATAATGTATACTTGTATGCTTACTTACGACAGTCGTTTCTAACTTACCAGTGTGCGGTATTGTACCGATATGACTGAAGCTGTGCTCGCTCGTCTGTAGACTTGGAGACTAAGCCTCATGGTTGTCAAGGTGGCAATGGGTAGTCTGTGACCAGCAGCAAAGTACATAATGCCTTGTGGATCGTCACTCTCCGCCAACGTGATGTTGGCAAAACGGGTTGTCTCATTGATGGCGGCTCCAGCACCCACCTGATAAATCTCTACCAAGAACCACGCCTGCTGCTCTGGTTCCTACGGCAACAAAGAAAATATCGTATTTTGTCTACCACAACATTTCTTATGAAGACATGAGTAAATCTTAATCCTGTCAAATTTGGTCTCTCCCTATACAGAAGGCTTGAGGATTTAAAAATCATCAAAATAGGACCGCCTTGACACAGGTCTCTGCATCTCTCTCACCTCATCATCCTGGACCTCTAGCGCGAGAGCACAGAGGATCTCTCCTCTCCTACACAGAGCAGTTCCTGAGGTCTGCAGAAGTTGTCCGGTAAGATTGACTCCATTGTTGACAAGAGTTAGAGCTGCCTTGCTGAAGGTAACTCTCCAGAAGACTTGCAAATCCTCAAAGGCCCTGTGGTGGGAAAAAAACATTCCAACTAACTACAAACCAGATCTCAACTTTTGACCAAAAAGGTAAAAAAAAAAAAGTGTTTTTTTACCTGTTTTCTTGTCTCTGAAGGAAGAGGATGGCACTTCTGTTCTTTGAATCCTCATCCAGAACTTGGCCCAACAGAGAATTAAGACTAAACCCTACAATGCCGTTATGGAGGTCACTCCCTGATGAGGATAGAGGTAAGAATAAACAGAACAAAACAGAAACAAAGAAAATGAGAACAAATTATTTTCTACATAACCTCACTATTTATCAATTATACATGCAAAATAATCAAATGATCTTCCCAATGCAGGGTTTATGTGAGAAGTGAGGAACAAAATAGAAGCTGCAGACTAATTTAGCAGTGAGCTACCATCAGAGAAACCAGAGAAGAATATTGAATCTATCATTAAACAAACATATCTATGAGTATATTTGATTAATCAGAGAACAGAATAAGTTAAAGACCAGAATATGTTGCGTCATTTCTATTTGCTAGAACACACTGTGAGCAAAACAGCTATTAATATTATTATAATATTTGATCAATTCAATTACAGCTAACTCAAAGAAACAACAATCTTTAACAAAAATATTTTACCGAGGATGGTGATCTTGGCAAAAGCTCCAAAGCCCTGGTAAGGACTGTCTGTTATTTGAGCTCCTCCCTCTGGGTCACTGAGATAAACGAAGAATACTTCCTGTCCCTCTGGCTCTGGGTCATCCACGATGAAGAGTATAATCTCTGTCTCGTTCTGACCAGCCTGAAAGGACACTACGGTTGACTCTAGACGGAAGTCTTGTTCCTCCTTTGCAAGGGTCTCAACAGGGTCCAGTGTGAAGGGAATAGGTGTTGCACTTCCATCTGGACAGCAGTACACAGCAACACAAATGAAAGCGAAACAGTGAATGTCACAGTAAACAACAATATCATATAGTACAATGGTCAGTGCTACAAGAACATACACACACCTCCATATGCTTGAACACGAACCCTTACAGCACCAGCCACACTTTCGGACCTATGAACCCTCAGCACTACTCTTTGCACTTGCTGGGTCTCCTCAGCCCTGTCTTCGGGTATTGTTACCAATCCAGGTCCGATACTCAGCACTCCTCCGGTCACATCACTAGCTTGGATGGTGACAGTGGCCACACTGTGCTGGAGGTTGAGGCGAGGAGAGACATTTGCCCAAGCTACATCTGGAGTAAGGACCTGAACGTCTGTAAGGTTGACGTGAAAGTTCTCGTCAGCCTCTGAAAGGGAATCGTCGAGTATTGAAAGGCGGAAGGAAGTGTTGGTTTGTAGAGGTGAGTTAAAGACCAAACGGCCATCTGGCACTGCAATAAAGTCCTCTCCTGCCGCGGCTGTGCCTGCTAATGTTGTATAGGACAGGCGGGTGCTGTTGCTACGAGAACCATAGAGCCTCTGAACATAAAGTGTGATCGTCTGGATGTCCTCTGCAATGACCAACTGGCGGGAATCCGGGGCAAACTGGTAGATTCCCAATGGCTCCACTTCTGTCACAGTAAATCCGGCCCTGTAACAGGGAGACACAGGGAGTCACATTCTGCATTTGACATTAACAAATATATTTTCTGTAGAAAAAAAAGATGTCACATGTATAAAAGCTATTCTCCTGCGCTGTACCTAATTCATGTAAACCTGCAGCATAATGCAGAAGCTTTAAGAGTAAAATTGATTGACTACTACTACTTCAGAATCCATTACCTTAGCTTGACAGCACTACCTGCAGAAGAGCTTGAAGTCGCAGCAGTGAGATGTATAGCATAGGAAGCCGGCTCAAATGCGTCAGCAACAGCTGTCAGAGATATGGCTTTAGTCTTCTCTCCATGGACCAGGGTCAGCAAGCCTGAATATGAGGAAAGTAGCACGATATCAACATTAAGAATGCAGACTGCTGCTAGTGTTTGATATCAGCCCGATCACCATTGTAAGGTGTGTAAGGTTTGTTCTGCAGGAAATGACAAGTATGTACTTTTAGGATGCAATCACTGATGAATTCTCTGATTGGTGCCATCAAGGTATGGATAAAAGATATTCATGATTATTAAAAGGAAATCATCATAAATAAATAATTCAAATGGTTTTATACAGTTTATGCTATTATTATTCAGTTTTCCAAAGAGCATAGTTGTTTTACCTGAACTTGGAGCAATAGCTCCTAGACTGAGCCCCAGTGGAGCCTGTCCTGATGGATACCCAGCATTCCACTGTACCCTGACGTCTCCAAACAACCCTCTTCGGGTCACCTTTGCTTCACAAGCCCCTGTTTCAATACTGGAAACATGCAGAACCAGCGAGGCAAAGCCAACCTGCACAACATATGTCAGAGAACATGTCTATTATGCCCCCATCTTGTGGCCTTCTTTACCAATAAAGCTCTATTTGGTAACTTTAATATTTAATTACTTTTTTGCCTCAAAATCCTTCCAGTAAGATATTTTAGTGTACGGTTTAGCTGTAAAAGGACAAAATTAGTCTTGCAAAATGCTATTTGAAGCACTAAAATAAAACAAGGAACCCATTTTTGTTGAGAGATTGTCTGTAAAATGAGAGTTTAAATGACACTAAAGTGAGCGGCAAGAGGCTGAAGAGTGTAATGATGCAATGAGTCTCAGTTGCCTGATGGCAGAAAAATACATATATATTTCCAGCAGCAATTAAGATACAGTATATGGACAAACAAAAAACAACCAAAACTCACCTCTGAGCTGGCAGCTTCTTCAGGCACAGTCACCGTAGCAGTGCTGGCCCCATGAAGGAGGCGAGGAGGAGAGCCAAGGATCGGACCGACTAGTCTAACATTAGTCAGCTCTGCTGTGAAGCTCTCACCGACTGACAAAAACACCTACAGAGACAAAAGGCAGGCAAAAAATACTGTTAAAACAGAGAATTTTATTTAAAAAGGGTTTGAATGTCTCTGCAAAAGCATGGTCATCATTACCTGACTGCTGATAGGCACAATAATGGTACTGAAGGTTTGGCCCTCTCTAAAGGTCAGTCTTCCTTCATCTTGTCCTCCAAGTATTTCCTTTATGTCCATGACTTCATCTATCCCTCCACTGATCCGATAGCCCACGATAGTATCGCCAAACAGCCCGGCAAGCCGTGTCACGTTCATCACCAGAACTCTGGTGATCTGAGATTCTGACTCCACTATCATAATCGATTGTTGTTTGGAGTTCAGGGAGAAGACACCGTAAGGCTCGTCGTTAGCACGGACCCTTAGTGGGAGAAGGAAAAATGAATTCAAACTCAATTCAATTTCAGACGTTGCGGCCTTGAGGCCAATATGACAGACCTGATAAGCGCCCTGATCTGGTTTTGGTTGGCGTCCAGAGTTGCACCCCCCTCCACAGCTGTGAGCTGGACTGTGTAGAGCTCCTCTAACTCTGGTACCGTATCAGGCATCAGGCTGAGGACAATTTCTGCATCCCTTTGACCTTCCAGGATCATCACTGAGCCACCTAAGGCTAGAAAATCACCAACTGTATCCGAGTCACTCTGTATCTGCCAACGCACCTGAGGTGAAAGAAAAAGTAGGGTTTAACCGTGTTTAAACTTGAACAGTGGCAACAAATAACACTCAACACCAGAAAGGCATGTTCCCAGGGTTTTGTTAGGGTTGTGGTGCTCACCAACTGGTGGAAGCAAACCCCACGTTCAGTTTTGAAACAAGCTTTATCCGCTTGGGCTGATACAGACCTCGCCACTCACTAAGTGATCATTGAACGGGAAGAATGTGACAAGTTAATTGAATGTGTATAAATTAAATCTTACCGTGATGTTACCCATTACACCCTCTCTGCGTGTAACATACAGGGAAATGTTGAAGGGGCCTTCTGCTTCTGTGGATTCATTGTAGACGCGCTCTTGAAGAGCATCCTCGGTAAACTGGACTATACCATTTGGGTCACCAAACTTCTCTATCTGGGAGACAGAAGACAACATGGGTAAGTGGGGTGTGGATGCGTACGTCCTGTTTGATTCCTTCCAGCAATGGATGCCTTTGAAATCAAATTTGATTGATCCTTTACACAACCTCAATTGATTTATGATAAACCTTAAGGATTTATACAATAAATTACCTTTAGTGTTACGGAACCGGCCTGCGGGTCAACATCCACCTCCCCAGACAGAATGCTGAGCTCTACAACAAATGTCTCTTCCACTTCCACTTCCCCATGGGGGAGAATACATAGCTCTATGACTTGTGTCCCTTCATCTCCATCCCTGAAGAAGAAGGACCCATTCACGGGCTCTCTAATGTCTTTATTCAATGGTGAAAGGACCTCTCTGCTATTAGGGCCGAGTATCTTCCAAGCGACCTGACAAAAAGTAAAACCAGTTTGAATCAAACTATGTCTACATAGAAGGAACTTATTCAAGTTAACTAATCAATTACTTAACTGTGAGTTGAGTAATCATTGCTAAGATAACTTGACGTAAGTAGAAAATATTGTTCCTCGTACCGTTGCGTTGCCCACTTGGCCTCCTGCTCTCTCCAGAAGAAGAAGAAGTTTGAGAGTGGAGTTTGGATTGACCAGCGTGATTAGGCTCTGGTTGAGGAAACGCATCGCCCCATTCAGAGAGTCACTCTTGGCGATGGTCACCCTCGCAACTTGTCGAGAGCCCAGAACTGCTCCCCCAGTTGCTCCAACAAGCAGAACGTCAAATACCTCTTCATATTCACTGGGGGAGATTATTTCAGTGTTAACTTGGAATTTAAATATGTCTAAGAATTGAGCTACAAATAAATTCTAATTAGTTCTCACTTTACCTGTCCAGGTCATCTATAATCGTGAGATTTATGTAGCTTGTATTCTGTCCATGGAGAAACTTTGCTGAGCCATTATTCAGTATGTAGTCGAGGTCGGGGGTTGCACTCAGGCCTCTGGAAGTGAACTGAGCTGAGACTATTCCGTATGAGCCTACTCTCCTCACCACCGGGATCAACAGAGTTCCCACATTCTCCTCAACTGTAAGAAAGAGTGCCAGAAGAAAACATTCAGATGTAGTGAATCATCTATTAAATCTTGTATGACAGTTCTCTTTACCTGTTTGCTTAGCTTGAGCATTTCACATCTCAAGAGATGATCATGATTTCATTTGTTGTTTGGTTTTGCCTCCTACCTGTAATGTTGACATAGTCCTGCCTGAACTCCAAGATACCCTCAAAGTTGTCATTCTTTAATATGACCACCGCAACAGAGGAGATGTTGCCTATAGCTGGAGGCTGGTCCAGCTGGAGACCCGAACCAACAGCACTGACCACCAGAGGGCGACATATAATTAAGAATCACTGTCATCCAATCAGTCACATCAACATTAAATGAAGGCTTTTGCAATGCAAAGTCTATGAAGGACTATGACCTCCTAAAGCTAAAATAGAATCATGAACCAAAAAAGCTGCTAATCTAATCCAATGTATCAAATACCTTTACCTGACATTGACTAGCTCCACTTCAGTGATGTTAAGGAAGAACATCTCAGTATCCTCTGCAAGACTGTCGTCCAGGACATGTAGTGTAACTTGTTGTGAGGTCTGGCCTGGAGGAAAGAGTAGTCGTCCTGAAGCAGGAGCAAAGTCCACGCCACTGACCGCTGTGTGACCTGAGGTGTGATAGGTCACCCACACACTGCCCAGACTCCCTAAAGAGCGAATGATTGTCACGTTCACCTACAGTGAATGAGAAAAAAATCATATCACCTTGGATTAGGTTGGAATACACAAGGCTTATTTGTTAATGTCTATACTCCACTATATAGCAGATCTATATATGTATCAGTCTCATATTATTGACCTCACCATTCCCTCCTCCTCGGACACCCTGATCTGCTGTTGGGTGAAGGAGAACAGGCCATAGGGGTTGTCGCTGGCTGCCATGACGATCTTGGCATGCTTGCCTGTAGAACTGATTTCCATACCAGCAGTGGCAGAGGTCAAAGTAAGCTGGTACTGCTGACGCTCTTCAGGAAGATCGTCATCCAGAGCCTGCCATAATAATGGGTACGCCAGAGACATTTTTACGGAAGGAAAATAAAAAAGTATTATTACAATACATTTAGGTCTGCATGTGCATATTCTGCAGTGATTTGATGCAGAAAACATCTGGATTTTTTAGTACCTTCAGAATAATTGTAGCATATGACTGTCCGTCCTTCATAGTGACGGTGCCAGAGATCACTTCAAACTCAGAGACCACAGCTGGAGTGATATTCCAGTACACCTGGACTTCTCCAAACACACCTGGTCCTCGCACCAGTCTGTGGGATACACACACATATATAAAAGGATTTTCAAATTCTTGATTAATAAACAGAAACAATATCTTGTTTATCTTCCCAAGTTCTACAGTTTGATGTTTATCTCACCTAACCACCGCACTACCATTGTAATCTCCCTGAGGCTCCCCAATGAGGATGTTCCTAGAGGATTCCTCTATTCCAACAATCCCCAGGGCAGCTTTGTCTGCCCTGATAGTTATGGTGGCCATGCCTAGAGCAGAAGACAAAGAGATCATGGGTGGGAAGCTGGATGAAGAAGATGGATATGATTATTTCATTGATGTAAGACAACTCTAAAAGACAAAGACTGGCAGTGGGAGGTTGGGTCACATCTTAAACACTGACCTTTCAAGGGGTCAATGATAGCGCCACTCTCAGCAGGAAACAGCTGTATTGTGAAATACTCAGTACCTTCCAGTGTTGTGTCAGTGAGGGCTCTAATCGTGAACGATTTCATAGATTCTGTCTGAAAGGTAGGAAAAGTATAGTAGACTTCATGAAGCAACGTACTATACAGCAGGTAAAGATAAAAGATTAAGTATTACCTCGTGTTATTATTACAATATGTGGACTATCCCATCCTTTTAAACTGTACCTTATTGAAGACAAGAGTTCCATTGAAAGGTGAGAGGTCATCTCTAGCTTTGCCTTGCAGCTGCCACCCCAAAGTCACTGCCCCTTCTCCTCCTAGACTGCGCAGTACTAATAGTGTGGCCAAAGCAGCTGGATCATCCACAAACTCTGGCTCGCTGACAGTAACCTAAGAGATTAAGTATGGTAATTATTTCTAAACCCCTCACGCCCCCCAAAAAAAGAATACAATTGAAAAGGTTGTTTTAGATTTGTTGAGAATGCTGTGATATTAGAGGGTTTTGAGAGGTTGTCAAGTATATATGTGAGATAAGTATCGTAAACTCTGGGTGTACCAAAAATCACCTCCAGTTTCTGAAATCCAAATTGTCCGAGAGGCGAGTCGTTAGGTGGAATGCTGATAGTAACAGAGGTAGCATCTCCTAGTCGAGCACCACCAATCACACGAAGTAAATTCACTCTGAAGATCTCCAAAGCCTCCACTCGCTCGTCATCCAAGATGGTGATGGCAATTGTAGCAGTTCTCTAAGAATCAGTAAAAGTGAAACACAAGCTAACAACCTGGAAGCTCTGTTTAAAATAACCTGCGGACAGCATCACATCGAAGTATAAGGGAAAAATAAAAGCAGAATTATTTAAAATAAGGACAATTTATCCATTTATGTACCTGCCCATCTTGAAAGGTGATGTTCCCAAATGAGGGGCTGAAATCGTTGAGATCAGCAGTCCCCGGCTGAGCCTCCCAGTAGAGGACCAGTCTTCCAGTTGTACCAGCGAGGCGAATCACTGACAGATGGAGGACGTTGTCTGGTGGTGGAATCTCAAATGCCAGCACGCTTCCTGTGATAGCCTGGACAAAATGTTGAGGAACTAGATGTTTAGAGATGCAAACTGCATCAAAGACAGAAATGATTATATCATTATTAAGACTTCATCTATATCATGTTCATGTCCAAGTCACTGTCACAGAGACAACCTTAAGCTCACCTGGGACACATTGAACTGCAGAATCCCTCGAGGGTCATCATTCTCCTGGATGGTGACCTCTGCTACTTCCATACCAGGCCTCTTCACACTGGGTTGCCCTCCCCCCATCGACCCACTAACAAGCTCCACACTGGTGATATTTACAAGAAAACTCTCTGCCACCTCTGGAACGTCATCCTTAGAAAACACACACATGTACATATACACTGAGTAATGCAAACATAAATGTTCCCACTCTGTCATAGGAACGTATTTAGTAACCATACGAACTGGTTTGACAATAAATATGCTGAATGTTAAAAATGTTTTAAACTTTTACTCAGCACTGTCTCCTCACCGGTAGGATTGTGACGGTGACAAGAGCCACTGTAGCACCATTTATCATGATGATGGTGTTGTCTTTTGACATGAAGTCCTGTCCTGGAGTGGCCTGGTTGGATGGGGGGTGGTACAAGGCCGGCCTGGTCTGATAATGGATTTCCACTTCACCTGAAGAGCCCTGCTCCCTAACTATAGAGAGTGTCACATTCACTGGAACCCCTGTGAGATGGGAGAATAAATGGTGTTAAACACATCATTGGATTTAACTCACATGACCTGTCAATGTAGCAATAATAACCAAAATCAGGAAGCATCCCATAACTTTAGGGCAGGTAAAATTCTCCAGTACGTTTAGGGCTGGCTTCCAACACAATGGTCAAGGCAAATGCTTATTACTTTACATGCTGGAAATGATGCCTTTCCAGTTAATTTCAGTGTGCCCATTGCAAATGCTAATTATGTATAGCAACCATTTCTGTAATAGGGCAATAGCTATATTTGGGGATATCTTGTTACAGTGAATAAGTGTCCTCTGAACTGTGATCCAGTCCAAAAATACAGTCAATGCAAATCATCACTCGTTTATAAATTTCTTGTGACATCAATTGTACACCTACTTTGTGGTTCTTGTGTTAGGGTAAACTGGGAGTCGAGATGCCAGCCAATTACCCCATAGGGAGAACCATTTGGTCGGATGGTGAGCAGAGCCAGTGCCCGTTGCTTGTCAATGACTGCAGCCTGTCGCAGGTCCTGCAGCCCCACAGTGGTGACATCTACGAGGGTGATGGTGACACTCTCTCTCAGCTCTGGGACAGCATCTGCTATTACAGTCAGTGAGATGATGGCCACTGACTGTCCCTCTGAAAATATTACCTAGAGATATAAAAACATTTTAACTTGATTGCAGAAATGTCTTACGTTAAGACTATAATTTGTCATGTATTTATTTTCCCTTACGTTGTCAATACAGCGATGTCTAAATTATAACAGGAGGGAAAGGTTTACTCACCACTCCTGACGTGGGGTAAATGTCTGCCAGACTGCCATTGGCTGCCCAGTGAACGGTCAGTCTGCCAAAAGTCCCCCTTTTCCTCTCCATACTGAGAGAAATTTCCTTATTTTGCTCCAACTCCTCCACCTCCACAGATAGAGAATTCTGCAGAGCGGTGATAATACAATACTTTTGTGGTAATGCTTAAATATGCCATTAAAATTCTTAAATTCTGACTGGATGTAAGTAAATTGAGGTTTAACTAAATGGCTGTACATGATTGACTACTTATCATTTGTGGTAAAGGCACAGGCGGTCTAGTCACTGTTTACCTGAGCAAAGCCGATGACTCCATGGGCATCGTCGTTGGTTGGGACAATGACAGTCATATGACCACCAAATCCAATCTCAGCCCCTCCCTTTGGATTCTTCAGACTGACGTGGAAGTACTCTTGCTCTTCAGGGATGTCATCATCTATGATGTTCACTGCTATCTCTAGCTCGCTGTCACCTGGTGCAAAGTGCAACTCCCCGAAACTGAATGTGACAAATGAAAGAAAACGTAACACGATTTATTAAATTCACCCGATTGGCTTTTCTGGCTTAGATCTGGTGTGTCTGTCAAATAATTTGAGTACCCGGGTATGAAATCAGACTGATTGGAGACAGAAGTGAATTGATAAACAGATGAACTACTCTCTTCAGTAGAAGCCAAGAGGGTCTTGTTGGTGTTGAGGGATGTGACCAGGAGAGACAAGAAGCTAAAGGCTGGAGGGGCCCTCAGGACCATGGCAAGCAGATTGACATCAGATCTCCAGGAGTAGAGTGAAGAGCCATTTCTTCCAGCTAGCAAGACATAAGCTACGAGACAAATATGAAATTAGTTTGTCTGGCCGATTGATAAAAGTACAAAAACAACTGAATCTGCGACGTTTACAAACCAACAAAGCAGTTTGTGAAATGTGTACTTACTGATGCCAGAAGAAGTGAAGGGGTGAATAGAAGTGAGGCCTGGATGAGGAATAGACTGAGAAAGCTGTGGAAAAGGCTTCCCTGAGCTCCACTGTAACACTACACAGGATGGAGAAGGACCTAGAGAAAGATACAGGAATGCGCTGAAAAAAACATGGATTTATGTTCCTTTCATGCTAGAATAACATGTTTATGTAAAGTAAGGGCTGGTTTGACTGACACACCCAAGACTGACAAATTACAACCTCTCAGTTACTCTCTGGCTCTGCTTGGCTCCACACTAAGGCCTTTCCCGTAAACCCACTACAGGTCGAAACCAGGAAAATTAACCACTTTTGCGGAGAGATTATGGCTCATCAAAATAAACAGAGCGTAGTATAAATATATGATCAGGCCTAAATTGCAAATGTTGCAATCGAACAGACAAGCGAACAAGTCGGTTTTTGTGAACCTTCTGAAGTATAACAGATTTGTTTGTACTAACTTGACCAACATCTACAAAATCCACTAGAAAGTACACTTAAGAGTAGAACCACACAAAATAGTATCTTATAATTCCAGACACACAACTATCTTCTAAGAATACAGTAGAATTTAGGGTCACTTTTTAACATATCATTGTGGCCTTATGAACAATAACAGACAAATTAAATGTACTAATATTGTTTGAAACATCAATTAACTGATAGAAGCTTTTCAAATGAGACGGATGAACACAACAATAATTAATGATATGTGACGAAGAAAGACGGGACACCTTCAACGGCAGCAAACAGGAGAGTGTCCTCTGCTCTAGTGTTGATTGTCTCCACGTGAATCGCTCTGCCAGCGAGTGGGAGAGGCTGTGGATCCTGAAACCTCCCACTGGTCCACTGAAGCAGGAGGCAGCTGGCAGTCTGTCTGTCTATGCACACTAACAGGTAGGGAACAGCCGCACGGACAAATGGAGCGACACTGAGGATGTCCTCTCTGTTGTCGAGAGTCTGGTGGAGGGTGAAGAAGCCTCCTGTCCGAAGAAAAATCTGTGGCATGAAACAAACCAAATACAATGGTATCAGGCTTGAGTGACATTTCTCCAATGAGAAGTATTTTCCTGCTTTTCATGATCTTGACATAACTAAAAATATTAAAACCAAACAGTGGCACACCCGCCTCACCTGGCTTGATGCTATTAAATAATCTCTGCCTTCAGTGGCAAAGTGTTTCACATCCAGAGCTTCAACTCCTAAGGTTTGTTCCTAAAAAAACAAGACTGCCTCAAATCAATGGCAAATGACACAAGACAACACTAGAGTGTTAAAGTAGCATATAAAAAGTGTTGACAGTGTAGTCTGTACTTACCAATGTGATATTGAGGTCCATTTGCAATTTGAAGATGCTGAGGTTCGCAGCGGGGTAAAAAGGAGGACCGCTATGTGTAATTGCAATGTAGGTGGAGCCATTTACTGCAAACCCCACACAGGAGCTTGGGTCCTGAATCCTAACAGACTGTGATCACCAAAATAGAGAAAGAGTTCAACGCTAACCCGTTAATAAAGTTTCCATTGGCATTTCACCCTTGAATGTATGTGTTCACAGTAGGTACATCATGTGCTTTTTGAGGGACAGTAATTATTGTTAGCCTACCTCTACTGGCACTAAAACCCCCTGCCACCGATAAAGAGTGGCCAAGGTGAGGGAGGATCCAGCAATGGGCCTCCGATCCAGCCTCATGGCCAGGAAGGAAGGCCCTTCAGGAAGGGAGCACCAAGAAGAAGTGGGGTTGTCCTCAAAGCTCTGGTACACACCCATCACTGGAAGGTGACCCTCTAGAAAAAAAATGTAAGTCCAAATTATTGTAAGACAATGGGAAAAAAGTACAGAAGAAACGAGGGGCATTCATGAATGTTCAGACAGTTGACTTTCGATTAAGACATTTTTTGGTCTTACCAGAGGCAATGGCTGTGTCGGATTGCAACTCCCATTCCACACTGACAGACGACTCCAGACCATTGCTGCGAGAAACGGTTAGGAAGACGTCCATGCCACCTTCTTCAGCAACCACCTTTGTGTTAGTTCTGTACAGAAAACACACATCGAATTAGACAACACACAGTTTGACGTGAGGTTTCTTCATGTCTCTCTTTATCGCGCTTTCTCTTTCCATTTTCATTTCTTAGGGGCAATTGAAATTATTTTATATTGTTTTACTGGTGTGTGTTTGATGAAGTTGCACCTCCCCTGCAGTTCCACCCCCTTAAGATTAAACCTTGCAGTTTGAGAACTACTGGTATACGGCAAGTGTTTAGTACATTCCAATTTTCTAATTTGTTAGTACATCTGTATTGAGACCTGTTAATTGAAGGTCCAATGCGGAACAAGCCCGAAGGTGCTAAGTTCTCCAAGATGGTGATGACACTTTTGAGTTGGTCCCCCATCCGTGCGCCCCCTGTTGGGCTGGACAGAGTCACTGTGAAGGTTTCATTCACTTCAGGCTCAGCATCCAGCACTGCCCCTATCTCCAGCATCTAAAACACAATACAATATTAATATTTTCTCATGTATGTGTGATGTATGTGTGAATGTATGTGTGAATTCCCTTACCTTAAATCTGGCTCCATCTTCAAGCACCACAGACCCTTGTGCTGGCATCAAATCAGCCTCTGCTAGACTGCCGTTGGCATCAGTAATGGTAAATTGAACAGTCACAGCGCCAAATGTGCCTTTCTCAGGGTTCCTAACCACGTACAGCGTTGCCACACTCTCACTCAGCCCAGACACTGATGTAGGCTCCCTCAATAAGAAATGCTCGCTGGTGTTAAATGAAATTACACCGTGTCCATCGTCACTGGCCAGGATATTTACGGTGGCTACAAGGAAACAAAAATGTGTAGATCAGGAAGATAATATCATAGTGACAAAGTTGGAGATTCTATTCATTACCACCATATTACTTAGTTTTTCCTTTTTGTTTATATGGCGTTGGAACAGGAACCATGGTAAAGTTTCAGACACACTTTTGTGTCATTGTGCAGGATTTATTTTTCCATTGTAAAGAGTGCAGTTAAATAAGCCATGTCACACAGCAAGGTGTTCTAATGTAGCCTGAGGTGATGTAAGTAAGGTAAATTCCATCCAAAGTGGAGTGGAGTTATAAGTAGAGAACCACTTGTCTTTTGCATTCGTATAACAGGTCATCTGTTGTATTACCTGTATTGATATTTTTCTCTATAAGCCCATGTGTGCTATTCTTTACTTCAGGATAAAAACATATTTTCAATAAATTAAAATATATATATTCATGCAAATAATACCCTTAAACCCACCCCCCCCCCCCCAATTAGCCCGATACATTCTAGAGCAGACAAATATATCGTTAAATCAAGGGAGTATAACAATTGATGATATACTACTACCTTTTCTAAATCACATGTTGTTAAATCACTCTTCAATTTAGACCATGCATTTCCAGTTGTGTATTTTAAATGAATATGTAATGAAAGCACATGTTTTACGGTCCTGTGCTTTTGTACTCAGGAATTCAGAAATTCTGTTGTATTCTATTCTGCTCTGGCATCTACCTCTAGTATTGGTTCCCAGCCTCCCATACCTGTGGTATTGGTTCCCAGCTCCAGCCCAGGCGAGGGCTTAGAAAGGATGAGCTGGAATCTCTCAGCTCCTTCTGGAATGGCGTCATCGATCATCTGCACTTCTACAAATTTATGCCTTTCGCCATCAACAAAACGGAGCATCTGTGTGGCACAGGAGCATATCATGGACTGTGTGTACAAGTGAGTCTGGGACTTTTTGAATAATGTTTGAATACTGTCTGAATAGTGACCGTTTCACTGGTGTTGTAGTCTAGTCCCTGTTGAGCTTCTAGGTTCTGAGCATAGAAGAAGACAGAGACATTTCCATATGTCCCCTTGTTCCTGTAAGCCACTAGAGTCAGTACTCCTATTGTTTCGTTCACTTCAAACCTGGAAACCACAACATATTTGCATGATGAAAACAATTGGAGCATGTACAAAACGACATACGGAATTTGTTATTTGTGGATGGCTTTCTTACATAGTGTTTGTCCATTCAATGACTCCTCTAATTCCATCATTAGCAGCAATGCTAACCTCGACCACCAAACCGTGGGTGTCTGAGAAAATAATTATAGAATTATACATCGTAAGCAACCATATGATGACCCTAATTGCTCTCAATAGCTTGTTGTGACTTCAGGTATAAATGCAGCACAAGCACTCACAAAAAGATATGAGAGAGGAAACTGTAGAGAATCCGTCAAGGCACAATATGAGCAAAGAATTACAGCGAGGAAGTGTCTCCTGTAAGTCGCTTGGACGGCCGGGCAGCAAAGTCTGTTGGAGGACTGATTTATGAGCTCCTGAATAGACTGCTGGCAATCACTTTATGGCTTGGACCGTGGGAGGCCAGCTCCGGGTTTAGTTTGGCGTTCTCTATCTTCACTCAAAAGTGTGCAACTCGGCTCCCACCAAATCCCAAGGCTTCCTCAATCATGGAAAGCATCAATCTCCACGTCCAAGCCGCATAATGACTGCTGCCAAAAAAGCGGTCGCGTGTTTATTGGGTTTCCACGCAGATGTACGATAGTATTCTGGGATCCTGCTACTGAGTAGTATTCTGCCCTCTCATCACTTTCTGAAGTTCCTCATTCATAAATTGAACTGTTGTTTGTGATTATGCAAAAGCAGTAGCGAACACTACCAAGCTTTTCTATGGTGCACTGTGATGGAAAAACTACATTGCTGTTGTTTAATGTACCATGCATTATGGAATGGTACATTAAACATCCGGAATATGAGAATACATAAATATACATTTTACCTGGTAATTTGCAATACACAACTTCTATTCATCAAAAATAATGAGAAATTGTTAAGAGGAAAGAAGAGCATAAAGTTCACAAACACAGTCTACAATTTCGTAACAACAGATCAACTCTATGCTGTTAAATGTATCCATACCTAGTTTTGGAACAGTGGCAAGAGTTGTGATGAGCACTGCTGATGTTATGTTGACCAGGAAGAACTCCTGGAGCTCAGGAATGTTGTCCTAAAGAAATTGTGTTTAAATTGAAAGCTTTTAAATTCCAGATACATAAAAATCCACATCAAGGAAGCAGAGCTTGAGGAAAAGAAAGGAGAAGAAAGGAAAGAAAGGAGGAATGTCAACGCTTACCTCCAGTATGGTGACAGGGATGGCAACAGAAGTTTGTCCATCCTGAAGTATCACAAAACCAGTACCAGAAATGAAGTCTTGTCCCGGTTCAGCGAGAGAACCTTCCACCAATGACATGTCTTGGAGAGAACCTCTTATAACTTCATAAGTGATATTCACTGCTCCTGTACACAAACATTTAGGTATGATATATTTTAGAATATAAATAACCAAAAGTCAATTCATTAAAGGCAACCCATTCATTTAGTAAATGTGTTTGTGTTCACACTTCCTACTAACCTGAGGCTCCAAACTCTCTATTGACGTAGATGTTTATAGTTTGGCCCCGTTCCTCTGTGGTCACCCTAAGGGATGATGGGGCGATACTCAGCAGCCCATAGGGTTCATCGATGGTGTCCACAGTGAGCACTGCCTCACTACCCTGAACATCTAGCGCAGCTTGACCGGTGACCACAACACCTGTGTGGAAATCAACGTTAATCTCTGTAATAAATCCGGACCATGGGTCAGTTTGTCATTTTGTGCGCTATAGTTGACCACAAAGATACTAGGAGCTAATGGATTACCAAATGTTTGTATGTTGGACAAGGAAACTTTGTATTCATCTTTGTTCTCAGGGGTGGCATCCTCAAGAAGCTGCAGGACTATGGTGTCATTTAGTTTTTCCTGTAAGAGACACACCCAAATACATAGTTACTGCTTGAGACAATAAATTACAGCTGTGTCAATTAAACTCAAGAACAATATGTTGATCCATGCAAAAGTCTGCATTACTATACAGCGAATAAACAAGTTGATAAGATGTGCATTGATCTCCATCTGATATTCACCTCAGCAAAAAAAAGTGTCCCTGAGATTTTAGTAAAGGTCCGGTGTACAAGGGGCCCTTTTACATTCCAGTCGACAGTGACATTACCCAGACCAGGAGCTGTTCTCGTCACCAACAAGGACAGCCTTTCACCTGTAATATAAAATATAAGTTAAAATGTAGAATTGTAAAGAAATACGCTCTTGTGGACTTCTGAAGGGATGTCATTTTCTTGTACAGCAGATCAAAGTGGGTAACCCATGCTGCTAAGTTAAAGTCAGGGAGACTATAATCCCTCATGCATAAATAATTCAAGACAATGACAGACAGCCATAGAACCCACTTGTTGCTACTCACTGGTGCATTCCCTTACTTTAGCACTCATAAATAGTTAAAATCTCTAGTGACAAGGAAAGTGTAAAGGGTTTGGAATGCATAGTATGTGGGTGATAATGTACTTGAACATACAGAACAAATATCAATTATAAATTGCTCGCAAATGATAAGAAATAACTAACCACCTTTTCTGGTAATGACGGAACGGGAGGCTGGATGAAATCCTACTATTCCAGCCACGTAATCATTCGCCAGTATCACTATGGTTACAGTGTCAGAGTTGGGCAGGATCCGACTTCCTCCCTCCGTATTAACAAGACCAATCATGATGCTCTCATTGTCCTCTGGCACAATATCATCCCTGATTAAAATCTCAATTGTCTTCTTCAGATCACCTGCAGAAAGAGTAATACAATTTGAAATACTTTTTAATAGCAAATTGTAAAACGAAGTACTATTACAAATCAGTGAATGATCAACATACCATCAAAGACCAGAATCCCTCCAGTACCGCTGAAGTCAGCATCCGGTGTACCCTTTCCTCCCACAAACCTCCACTCTATGGTGACAGTGCCCAGATTCCCTCCTCTCCTCTCTATAACCAGAGGCACCACAACCATTGGCTCCTCTCGAACCTCTAGATAGAGCCCCTCATTAGTGGTGTTGGGACTGAGGCTGTATATCAAAAATACGCCAAACGCATCTCCATTCATCCCTATAGTGACCACAGCTTTATCTGGCAGGCCAATCGAGGGCAGGTTCTTCTGCGCCACTGTCAGATTTATCAGCTCTACCTTAAAACAATACAAGGTAAAACCTGTTATTTGCTATACAGTTCAAAATGAATGTGATTAATAGAAATGTAACCATGGATAACACAAGGGTTTTACCTTTAATATGTGTATGGAGAAGCTCTCATCCAGTTCAGGAAATGTATCAGTCAAGATTGGGACGGTGAGGTTTGCGACCCCTGATCCATCTTCCATTAAGGCCCTTTGAGCTGTCACAGGGCTGTAATCACTTCCTGCCACAGCCTGGGTACTAAACAGGACAGCAGCTGCCGTAACGTTTTTTACATATGTCATAACTTGAGATTGAGGGGTCAGCTGGCCAACCACTGAAGTCACCCAAGTGCAGGACGGTAAGGTCACCCCTGATGAGAGACAGAAGGCCTTGCAGGCTGCCTCTCTAAGACAGGCTGCAGCGCATGCCGCCAAAGGGTCAATCTGCCCGGTGATGTTAACTGTCCTCACAGGGGCAGGGGATGGAACACCTGGTTTTGGGATGTTGTAGTACATTAGTAGACTCTGGCCGTCAGCTTGAGCCAAGCCAACAATGTCCACCTCAGAGGTGCTGTAAACGATCTCCAAGCGACCAAAGTGTCCGCCTCTGGAATAAACATAATGGGGATCATTAAGGACAGGAAGAGGTGAGTACATAAGAGTACACACAACAACTTCAAATAATCCCATTATTACAGAAGAAAACTAAATATTAAAGTACCTTCTGCGGATAGTAATATTGGCTCTATAAACTCCTTCCAGTGGCTCCTGAAGGCGGTAAACCGTCTGTTCAAAGTACACTGTCCCATATGGATTGTCATTGTCAGGCACTATTATATTAACAGATGTATCAGCCCCGAGGCTTCCTCCATTACTGGCACCAATAAGCTCCACCTTAATTATCTAGAAAAGACAGAGAGGGATTCATATATTGTAACTCAAATTACGTAAAAACTTCACGAAATGTATCGTGCCACATCATTCTCACTGTCAGCTTCTCACCTCAGTGGTTTCAGGTACATCGTCAGCTAAAATCTCCACTCGGAGCATCTTCATGGTCTCTCCAGGAGCAAATGTAACCTCTCCTGATGTAGGTCGGATGTCCCCCACTGCTAGTTTACCATTGACAGTGGCCTGCCATTGGACTACTACTGTGCCTATAGTACCAGCATTACGGACTATGGGCAACTTGACCTCCATGGAATTAGACCCTGGTTCCTCTATGGTAACTGGAACAGCTTGGAAGACTTTGTAGAAATAAAATCAAGCAAAATCAAACATTTAGAATTAGTCAAAATAAAATAAAGATAACAAATCCTGGATTATGTCTACTAACCAAAGGCACCAAAAGGGTCATCAGAAGGCAGTATGGTGATGATGGCACGCCTGAGCTCCCCTAGGAGAGCTCCACCAGTGGTCTGGTTGATCAGCTCGATGAGAAAAGTCTCCTCTAGCTCAGGGACCACATCATTGATGACATAGACGGGTACCGACTTACTGGACTCCCCCTCTAGGAGGACCACATCAGTGGAGGCTACACTGTAGTCTTCACCTATAGGATTACACACATGTGTACTGTATGTATATGGACATGTGTGGTCTGCTCAAACACAAATCATAGAAAGAAAGATTTAAATCTATGCATCATGCCCAACACTTACTGACTCTGGCGGTCAAAGGCACTGCTCGGAACTTGACGGAAACGTCAGCG
This sequence comes from Pungitius pungitius, assembly GCF_949316345.1. Taxonomy (NCBI): domain Eukaryota; kingdom Metazoa; phylum Chordata; class Actinopteri; order Perciformes; family Gasterosteidae; genus Pungitius; species Pungitius pungitius. The sequence goes on from NC_084904.1 coordinate 14,281,543, forward strand.
AATATCCCCCCTACACGTGTAACATTTATTATGGGCCCAACGTAGTGCTCGGCTACACTGACAGCAGAAGCGGACAGCTGGAGGATTCCAAAAGCATCGTCGCTGGCCTCCACTATCACCTGGGCAACAATGTCAGTCCTGAGGCCCAGCGAAGGAGAATTGTAAACTGGAAGGAACAGAAAGAGAAGGTTTCATCAGCTTAGCACTGTATGATTAAAGTATGGTTATGTTGTATATCTGTGGGGGTGTCGGTATCTTACTGAGCCTCTCCTGCTCTCCCTTGATGAGTTGAACACTGATCAACACCACAAACACAGACTCATCTCTCTCTGGATCCTCATCATCCAGTACTTGCATGGTGATGTTTGCTTCACTCTGATTGGCCAAGAACACAACAGAATCCAAGAGGGGAACAAAATCCCGCCCCTCAGTTGCTCGGCCAAACCCTGGGGTTCTGTAAGGTTCCGGATCAGCCTCTTTCAGCGTTCCATAAGTCACTCGCACCTAGACATATCAGAAATGTCATTCTGATATTTCATTATCAAAAGCCAAAGATACTAATTAGTCGCTTTATTGCAGAAAGACTCACCTGACCCATCAGGCCTCGCTGTCGCAGGATGATGAGGGAGACAGCTGAGTTGGCTTCGGAAAGCCGGACAGACCTTGTTTTATTAGCGAATACAAAAACGCCGTAAGGATCGTCGCTGGCGAGCACAGTCAGAGTGGCAGATGTCTGGACACCCAGACGACCATGGGTGACGTTAACCAGGGAAACACTGACACTCGTGTCCAACTCAGAGATGTCATCCTGGGCCACATTGATGATGATGTTCTCCGACGTCTGACCTACACCAAAGGTGATGTTCCCAAACCTGCTGAGGAGCTCCCCCTCCGAACTCGGATCAGCCTCCCAGTACACGGTTACATTTGAGAGGTCACCAAATGCCCGATCCACCTAGGAGAGAACAAGAAGAAAACCACAACACTTAAGCCTACACTGTATTTTAACAGAGCATTAAAAAACAATTGGTAATTTGGCACTAAGAATACACTGACCTGCAGGACAACAGAGCTGCGTCCATCCTCAGGCTCTGTTCCATTAACAGTCAGGGATTGAGGACTGAACTGAAACACTCCATGGGCATCATCAGAAGCAGCAATGGTCACTGTGATGCGGGACGCAGCTCCCAAGCTGGCTGCAAACAAAATACTGAATATAAACATGTGTTGCTTTTAAGTCCTTGATTCAGGTTGCATTTCTAAGAACATCAGTATGAAGTAAATGAGAAGAACCCTATAGGAAGGAATGTATATTTGAAGGTCATCTTTTAATCAAACAAGCCGGGGATTTTAACAGAAATAACCCAATCATAACAAACCTTCTTACAACCAAAAAAGAGATTTTATGGTCAAGAGAATCAGACTGACATGGCAATGTGTTTAGGTTGTTCAGAATATGGGACAACGTTCAACATTCTTAGTGGGAAACCTTTGGGATCTCTGACTAATCTGTAGAACATTTAACCCCGCTGCCTGTGAAAGGCTGTTTGTTTTTCCCACATGCCTCTCCTTGGGTACTTTTCACAGGGGTCACAGTACAATGTAAATACCCTCTACAATTAACACACAGGCACATGCACACACACATGCATCTATGCGTGTACATGCACTTGACACTGAGCTTTCAAAAAAGTATTTTTTTGTCTATCCAACCAGCCAAAAATATTTTTCTGAAAGAAAGACAGAGTACTTGTGATTTATGAAAACATTAAATATCAGATATAAAAAATATAAATGCAACTTGAGTGAGAAATAGTGCGGGTTTGGAGGTGAAGAAATGGAGACAAGAGGCAGCGCAGGGAGAAAGGGGGTGTACTCACCACAGTGATGAAAGGATGGAAGCAGGTCAGAGTCACTCTCCCCACTTCCACTTCCTTCACTACGTAGAAACTGATCCACTGATGGATCACACACGATTAGAATCACACCGGAGGAGTAGAGTGGAGATTGATGGGAAGGAAGGAAGGAAGGTAGTCACACAAGAAGGTGGGTATGCAAAAGCACAAAGGACCACAGCACAAAAATCACACAAAACAGAAGGCCAGATTAAAGGTTTGGTTCAGTTCCAATTAAGATAAGTAAAGAATGAACGCAAGAGAACTGTGGAAATTATTTCTACTGCTCAAAATATTGCTTGTAGAATCCTTTTATGAAATTTATGAAATGATTTGTGATTATCGGCTAATATATCTCACCTCCCCCTTCAGTATTGTAGAGCTCCACTCTAAAAATCTTATTCAGCTCAGGGACAGGATTGTCTATGATGGTCACATTTATGAACTTTAACCTCTCCCCTGGAAGAAAGTCCAGAATGCCTTCGGAGTCCTGCCAGAGGAATATCCAGAAAGAATTAGCAAGAAAAATGTATTCTCTCACCAACTTTCTTATTAGTTTACCCATAATTTATGTGTATGCCTTTGTGAGATAAAAGACCCCAGTAGAACAAACCTCATAGTCTTCAGGGCTGGACGCTGTGAAGGGGGTTGTCCTGTACCCAACCATGACCCTTCCCAAGAGGCCTTGAGCCCTGGCCACCAGCAAATGGACTTGTCCATCTTCCTCGTTAACGGTTATGTGGGCAGGTTCTAATGCCGGAGCGATCAATCCCTCTCCTTGAGGGATGGGCTGAAACTGTAGCAGGCCTGGATTATGGGAGAGGTGTGTGTGTGTTTTATAGTAATATAAAGACAAAAGAGGGAAGAGGTGAGATGGAAGTGGGAAGGCAGATGGAGTCGGGGAGGAAAAATGCACATGAGAGAAGGAAACAGAGAGGGAAAATTGCTGACCGATTATGTCACATCATGCTATTCGTACAGATCTCTTATTGCTAAAACTCGCAACATTTAAAGAACAACTATAGTATTTTTGAGGCATGTGAGTGAATACCATAAGGGTGGTCACTAGCTGTGACAGTCACAGAGTTAACGGAGTTAGCTGGGTCGATGCTTGCACCGCTGGTTGGAGTGGAGCCTTGCTTCCCATCACCTGACTCCGCTGACACCAGCGTTATCAGAAAGGACTCTGCCAGCTCTGGGAGGTTATCATTCAACACCAACAGGTTCAATACCTAACAGAAAAAATTTCATATTAGTACAGTGTGCACACTTTTGAAGATTTTGCCTATATTTCAGAAGGCAACGTAAAAGCTTTATTATCCACTGGCACCTGTTAACGGTTTCAATTTACAGACAAACAAACCACTAGATGGGGCTGGTTGTCCATAAACATTGTTATTTGGGGTGCCTATTTTGGGCATATTGAATTCATTTGCAATTAGTCCATTTGAGTCAATTACACACACACACACACACACACACACACACACCCACCTCAGAGCGCTTTCCAGGCATGAACAGCACAGCTCCAGTGGCATTAACAAAATCTTGATGGGCTGGCGTCTCGCTGTCCAGTTGTGTAACACTGTAGTTGACATAAACCTGGTCCAGAGATCCCCGCATGCGCTCAATCACACAAGAGATAGTGGAACCCTCCTCGCTTGTCTGTAAGGACATACAACAGAATAATGAAAATAACTTGTGGCCAAAAAGATAAATAAACTCATTGCTTAAATGAGGTAGTCTTACCAACTATGTTAATGAGCCAGTTTAGACAGCACATTAATAATTAGATTCAAACGGGAAGCACCTGATAGCCCACATGCCTCTACATTTATCTACAAAAGATAAAGGATGTATAGAAGATCCCCTAGTTCTGATGGAATGCCATCTCGGGCCCTGACACCTGTCGTGCTGATGGAAACGAGGAACTAGATCCCCCGTCTCCAGTGCTGGAACTCCTTATCCACTTCTATAGGAATGCCTTGACTGGCAGACCTTCGGTAGCGCAGCCAGCTGTCGCTCTACCTGAGAGGGGTCAACATGAGAGTCCACGCTTCCAATCCAACTAAAAATTGAGAGCATGCTCCCCCTGCAGCCATGCATGAAGACTGATTAAAAATGCAGCAGGACAGGGACTGACAAAAACAATCGGTTTACATTACTTTTGTTTCTTTGCATAAACAAAACTGAGCAACAAATGCTACTGTAACAGTGGTCATGTTAACTAGTACATTCAAAACATTATAATTCCCTCAATTCACCAGTCTGTTGTGCACTTACATCAGGAATGCAGTCACCGGTGAATCCAAAAAGCCCATTGGCATTGTCACTTTTCATGACTCGCAGGGTGGCACTGGGTCTGGGGAAAGGGAGGCGTGCTCCACCTTGAACTGCTACCAACTGTAAATAGAAAACCTCCTCTCCCTCCTCTTCATCATCATCCCTGGCCTCCACAACAAACGACTTCTGCCTCTCATCCTGCCGGTACCGAAGGTAACCTGAGATGTTACGCAGGTCTGTTTTAGCAGGCTGGGTGTGGAGCTCGTGAATGTGGCTGCGGTTCAGCTTTGCACTGTACAAGCGAACATCCTGGAGGAGACCTGTGTATCGCTGTTCACCCTCTGGATTCGACCCAATAAACACTGACGCAGGTCCTGGGATGAAAGTGCACAAAAAAAGAACCGTGCATTGTATTTTATACAGAAAATGTATATATGGTTTACAACAAAATATTTCAATTCAATAGATTAATGTGGTGGCTGGTCACAAGCTGCTATCAAACATTGACACGAAGACCCACAGATACCATGAATCTTAATAAATTAAACGTAGATAAATTCCCTGTATTGCGTTCTCTACATACATAAAACGAGAACATTCATTGTTAAACAAGTTGTGGTCTTGCTGAAGAGGCTTCAAACATGGCCATTACTATTTCACTGAAATAAAAAAATACCTCTTTTAGAATTCACAAAACTCTTTTCACATAGTTGTTTCTTATTTCTCTGGTATTGCAAGCTCAACATTTTTCCATTTGATTAATTTTGTCGCTTAACATTTGAGAGATCTGGTAAGATATTAGTAACTCACTAATGAGACTAATGAGACCCAAAATCTGATTTGACATAATAACAGTCATATTATTGTTAATACAACTTGGATGCTATGTTGAAATGGCCCCAAAATGCACAGATCCAGCTATCTCTCATTAATTTATATATTTACTCAATACTCTCCTGCATATTGCTTCCTGTACTGATGAATGCAGGGAATCTGTCATAGTAAGCAGATCTAAAGCCCTGACAAAGAAAAATTCCGCAATAAAACATGAAATGATTGATAATATATACATTGACTGTGATTGAAGTTAGCCAACGAACCATCCAAATATGTCTCCTTTGTGAGGTTTGGGTCCAATAGAGACAGTGAATATTGTCCCCATTAATTAGAGAGAATTGAAAGAAAAGAAGATGCCGACTGATTCCCTTTCGCAGTAACAATATCCAGCAGTGCTGAAGCTAAGGGGTCACTCAAGCATAGCAGAGTTCCAGGAGTCCTGAACAATGAGGAAGTGACTGAGACGTGTGTGTGTGTGTGTGTGCATACGTGTGTATGAAAGTGTTTTTGCAATATGTTTGTAAGAAGGATAAGACTCATTCCATACGGGAACAATGAGAGAGACTCTAGAAACCCTCTCCCCAGAGATTATTATAAATGTGAATGTAAAAGACATAAAACGAGTAATTTCATTGCAGCTTCACATTAAATTTGGTAACAATTATCATTTAAAAATGCATCATAGGAGTTTTCAAAGTTGCATAAGACAACCGACATGCTGGAAAATCGTGACAACATATGCAGAAGAAAAATATATATATACTTTTGATAAATATCTATAATATTTGCTCACCATCAGTGATGCCCTCTCCTTTGATGCTTTTCAGTCCTCCAGGAATAGGATTCCCATCCAGGAAGAACTCAATAATCCCATCATCAACAGTAATGATGAGATGTAACCAGGAATTATTCTCTACAAATTTCTCAGCAGTGGCCCGGGCCACTTGAGTATTGTTTGATCCTATGACTGTATAATACAGCATCACCATGACATGAGACTCATTGGTCTGAACCTTCACTCCATAATACAGGGTCCCATTCTTGGATCCTTTGTAGACTATGAAGCCGTCCGTGTCCGGCCTGGGCACGAGCCAAGCAGAGAAGGTGAAGTTTCCGACAGCAGCGGGCCCATCTTTGGGAGAGATATTCCCGTAAGCTCCTGGAAGCCCGGAGAAAAACCATGTGTCTGTGGCTGAGTGGTGCCGCCTGGCATGAGGCCTGAGCTGAACCTCGTCTGGGAAGGATGCTAGGAGAAGCAGGTCATCCATCAGAGGAAGGCCCTCTGGGAAGCGTCCAGAAACAATCTCCCAGGCAACCCGCACGTCGCCAAAAGTACCCTGCTGTCGGAGGATGGTGAAGGAAGTGACATCAGCCATGTCATCCTCTGAGACTACGTCTTCAGCTATTTCCTGGTCCAGGTTGTCGTCGGCGATGGAAAATACACCAAACGGGTCGTCATTGAAGGGGATGTGAATCGAGGCAGTCAGAGAAGTCTTGGCTAGTTGTCCACCCTCCCCTGGATAACCACCTTAAAGAAAATATAGGAAAATAAGTAGCATTTAGGGGAATTTTTTCACAGAAATGGAATGTCATACTATTAAGCATGTGTTCTTTCCTACACGCTTGGCACAAAGGAAAAGTTTGTTGCGAAATCCTACACAATTAATCCTCCATTCCTTTCAAATCTGTAAAATGTATCACCTGAGATATTAACCAGCCTGAGGACAAAGAACTCATTGAATTCTGGGAGCTTGTCTGAGATGGCCTCCAGTACAATAGGCCTGGTCTCTTCCCCTGTTTTGAAGATGATGGAGCCAGATGTGTTGGTAAACTCTTGGTTTTCCTCCAGAGGAGTGACTGAGTCATTGGCAAACAGCTGCCAGAAGACCGTAACACTACCAAAGTGCCCTCTAGAACGCAGGATACTGGGACAGTGAAAGAGAAATTATTTCAGTAGTGGAATACAGGAGAAAACAGCTTGAGAATGTATCATTTCAGAGTTTTGTATATATGCATAGAAAACATTTTCAAATGTACATGAGAATTTAGACAGAGGTGTTGCACAAAACATGAATTGAATGCTGTTTCTTACTAAACATTATTGGTCTTGCCCTCTTCCACAGGTTTCTCTATTGCTTCCAGAAAGAAAATCCCGTTGGCATCATCATTGGCCTCAATCACCACAGTAGCTGTGTTTGCTCCATACACAACCGCATCCCCTGTGTGCATAATCATATTGTCAAGTTGGATCAGGGCCTGCAAGCACATATTTCAACTGGACCAACTGGTATGCAAATTTGATCCTCATTAAACAAGACATTTCAAATGTGTTTCAACTCAAAACATGTCTTTGATTGACTTCTAACATGGCGATTATTGTCTTTTTACAAATCCTCTATAAAAAAAAGACCATCCCCTAGCATAAACTCAAGGGCAACCCTTACTCTACTCTACACAATGTTAATCAATAGACAGAGAGAGGCCGGTGGAGTGGCTGGTCTTTGTGTCTTAGAAAGTCTGGAGTATGGTAATTAAGGTTGCAATTAAGGTCCTGTTGGTGCCCAAAGGTCTTTCATTCCCATCCCTGACACACAATAACCGTTTTAAGAGAGAGCTTTCTAATGAGAGGCCAATGACTTTCAACTGTGTTAATCCTTGGAGGCGATGCAGATTATACTGTTTCCATTACCTGAAGCGACCAACATTGGTGAAGATATGATACCGCCTTATATTACCTGACAAAGCAATGATTCACAGAAAATATTCTGATTATACCCAGTACATACCTGCGCTAACCATTCCTTTCAAAGGAGCCATTGAACTTACCGGTTGCATTGTAAAGAACAATGTTGAAGGGCTCATCAGTCTCAGGTATGTTGTCATCTTCCACAGCTACAGAGATGTTCTTCATCCATTCACCCACATCATACACCAGCAACATGTCGTTACTCAGCACGGTGATGTCCCCTGGAGATGCCCCTCTGTATTCCACGCGGTACATCACCGTGGCAACGAAGTCTGTCCGCCCTGCCCTCAAGACAGTGAAGTTGGCCAGGCCCCCTTCCTGAAGCCGCACAACCACATGTTCTTGGGTGATGTCAAGGTGTGGGGGAGGGGTTAAGGGGGGGGGTGAAGAGGAGTCAATGATTATCTTTTCCAATCTTTCAGAGGATCTTCCATAAACAGTAATCTGAACAGCATCCTTACCAGAAAAGTAAATGGGGTCATCATTCTTATTTATCTGTAAATTGGCATTGAGTATGTTTCCCAGTCTTGCACCACCCGTAGCATTTAATAGTGTGATTGTGAAATTCTCCATGTCCTCTGGGATCTTAAAATAAAAAATGAATATCATTAAAAAAAAATTAACTCAATTTTGGAATAAAGGCAATTTTAGGTTTACGTTCAAATTTTACCTCATCAGGTAAGGAGAAGAGAGTTAGGTTGTTGAGGTATTCCCTTTCCATGAAGGTGATGTTTCCCTGGAGAGGACTGACATCTCCTGACCGGGCTGGCTCCAAGACCCAGGACACTGACACTTCTCCGAAATGACCCCTGTTCCTCACTACAGGGAACACAGCTGAAGGCAAACAGAAGTGAAAGATGATGCATTTAAATATTGAAACCTTACAAAAAGTTGTGCATGTAGCGTTCTCTTGATATTTGCCCTGCGTTTGAGGTTATTTGGTATACAAAATGATGATAATGTATTTTCTGCCTCAGTTTTTTGTTGCAGTCCTGCCATTTCCTATAAAAGTATCAAAAGGGACTAAGTACCCCTGTGCATCTTGTCCCCTTTGCTCTCATTGATGGCCACTGTCAATCCTGATTGGATGAACTCAATGACCCCAAAAGGGTCGTCGTTCTTCCGCACTGTGATGTTGACCTCCCTGGAGTTGCCTAGACGACTGGGTGGAGTGCTGTGGCTACTAAGTACCACAGTGAAGGTCTCGTCCAGCTGTATGAACACACAGGCGTACAAAAACACAGACAGACAGATTTCATGTTGCAAATACAGATATAACGCAGTTATTTTATTTGATTTAAACATAAGTTTACCACTATCAAACTGAGAAGGCCTCGTTGAGAAGTTATTATATAGAATGTAAACATCAGCATGTAATGTTCTTACCTCCGGCACCTCATCAGGCCTTGCAATCAGTGTCACTACCAGATCTTTTTCTCCTGGTAGGAACTCCAGGATGCCAGTGGCGCCATAGAATTCAGTGTTGCCGACAGGCATGACAGCGTATCTCACCAGCTGTTTTAGCAACTGCCCCTTGGCTCTGACCACATGCAGCTCCACAGTGTCACCCTCCTAGGACCATTAGAGAAAACACGAGGAAATAACAGTATGTTGATTTAACTGTTGGTTTACATTGTTTTTTAGATAGATAGATATTTGAATTACTCAAATACACGTGAGGTTACAGTTTTAAGACTTACATTGACAAACAATGGACCTCTGGAGAATGAGGAGAACTCAAAGACTCCTCCAGGGTCATCGTTCTCCATGATGACAATCTCTCTGCTGGTAAAGCCGGCTTTCAGGATCTGATTTTCAACATTACTCCTACAATACATACACACAAATAAACAGTGTAAGACCGTAATACAAAGTGACCACTCAAATCAATCACCTACATTGAATGGTAGAAACTGAAATCAGTTTTTTTTTCATTTTCTTTTTGTTTGAGAATGAGAATATAGTTCAACTTTGATCTAGATTTTGTAATGCATTCTTTGCATTATTTTATGTTTATCCATTGTTTATTTTCATCTATATGTTGTAGTTCTGCTATACCTACATCTTAAATGCCTCATTGGAGGGGTGGGGAAAGGGGAAACAGAGGCGTGGGGGGTGTTTTTGTGTTGAGAGAAATAGGAGCCAAGAAAGCATCACATAACGAGTAAATTAGAGACCAAGACATGACAGATAAACAACTCCAGATAAAAGGTAACACCCAAGGCACTGCATGCATACAAACACTGACATCTTCAAAGAAGTACACATCAAGTCTGGTTAATTTAGAGCAAAACTCTAAGAGGAATCTCTGTTTAGCCCCAACAACAACTCTCCTTTGGGTTCCCTTTTTTCACACCATCCCTGAATCCACCATCTCATCCTTGCCACCCCCCATCTCCTGGTCTACCAAAGACCCCAAAAATCCTGAAGTAGGCTCTTTCCAGAAAAAAGTCTTTTATCACGGCACACAAAAGGCTCAGGTTCATTCCAATCTGCACTTACCCAAAATATACTATAAAGCGTGCAGTCTCCACCCTACAAGGGACGAGTGAGAGGGAGAGAAAGTCTGATGTTCTGAACCCATCTCCTACCATAAACACACACCAATTGAGGGATGGGATGAGATAGATCCCACTCAGCCTTTCCCAATTCCAATAGACTAGTTAATTGTATTAGATATTACATAATATCAGCTTCAAATTCTAAACAAAAGTTTATTGTGTGAAAGTTGTGTTTAGTGGCAGAACAGAAACGTCTAATGTGCCTCGAAGGAACAATTATATTAATAATATATTATATAATATTATAATATTAATAATAACTTCTCTTGGATTTTAATACTGTACCTATCAAGAGTAAGCAGTAAGGTCTCGTTGACTTCTGGGATATTATCAGCCATGATGGTAAAGTTGATAGAAGCATCACTCTGTCCGGAGAGGAAGACCACGGAGCTACTTAGAGGCGCCAAGTCGTTAACAGTGACAGCGACGCTATTGTCTCCAATCGGCTGAAGACTCCAGAACACTTCAGCCTGACCATCTGTTCCATCACGGCGTAGGGGAAGGCTTACCTGCAACACCAAACACCACTATAATCAACCACCCATACATTCTGAAAGCAAATACAGGACGATTACTTCTGAACATAAGTTCATAGAGTCAGAAAGAACAAAAGGAGTTTTTCCAGACAAGCAGCAGGGTGGCTATAAAGTCAGAGATTAGAGACTCTTCTCAGTCAGTGGCAAAATAGGAAACTTAAAGTATATTTTGGTATATTATGATTATGTGATATTGAACAAATGAAAGTGATACTGTTTGCATTGCTAAAACGGGGGGCATATCTTACTCTGCTGGAATTGGTGTCCTCTGGTTCGTAAAGCACCACCGTGGCGTTACTTGTAAAGCCAATTTCGCCATTAGCAATGTCAGGGGTGACAGTCAAGGTCAGGTTTAGAGGTCCCCCAAACCGGGGGCTGTTTGACTGAATTGGAGGATTTATTTCAACCAGCTCCAGTGTGTTCACCTAGAGAATATACAAGAAACCCAAGAAATGAATTGAAGGTTAAAACAGATAGCATGCTATTATAATAATAATTCCATATACAGCTTTCTCTTCACATCTACTTATTTCTGTTCTGTGGCTTTTAAAGACTTGTTGAGTGCTCCATTCACTGCTGTATTTACATTTTTATTGAAAGTATGTGGCGTGATTATGGTACTAACAAATGTGAAGGAGGCTTCTATTTAACGTTTTTGCTTGCTTTAAGAATTGGGTGTTGTTAGTTTGAAAAGTTGGGCAAATCCCATTGGCACATGCCAGATTTGAGTGCCAGTGTCAAACCGTTCACACATGCAAATGAGGCACTTCAGGTCTCGATGGAACAAATTTGCCAAGTACAAACAGAAGAGCACATTCTGTGCATGCTAGCAAAATGTTGCCTAGATTACAACTGTAAAAAAGGATATAAAATCATATGTATGGCTATATATAGACATTCATATGGTCAATTCACTGTATTAGGTTCTATTTGTTTCCAGCCGTGTTACCTGTATAAGGAAATGAGCTCCATTCTGAAGAAAGGCATCATTCCTGATTGGTAGTATGACGTTGACCATCCGTTCACGGGAAAACACAACATTAACAGACCTGCTAATATTCAGAACCTGGTCACCGGCCAGTGATGGGTCTATAGGTCCTGCGGGAATGTAAAGGGCGGTGAGGGCCACCGACACATCACCCAGTGTCCCTCCTTCTCGCAAGAAATTTAGCGACAGGAAACGACCCTCAGGTTGGCTGTGGATGCTTTGCTCTTTTGCAGGGTCAAAACGAAAAAGCCCATAGACATTGTCACTGTCCTGGATGTAGAACACAATCTGGGGGGAAAACAAGAAGAGGAATAAAATGTGGGCATGTGTTATATTTTGATTGATGAGGGAATGACAAAATACATATTCTCCTAATCTTGCAGAGAAAACAAAACTTTGTGGATGACTGGGAAAGTTCTGTTGATTAACTACAATCTTACGTATTGTCCTATTAGTCTGCAAATTGCCTTCCAGAATTGAAGTCAATTGAATCTTTAAATTGAAGATAATTCTGAAATGACAAAATGCTCATAATGAATACTTTAGCCTAATATTGTTTGCCTTGAAAGAGAATGGGTTTTCACAAATTTGACAGATGGGTCATAGGTGCACTGCACTGCTTATGGAGAGCAAGTCCGGGCCATGTGCAGAGAGGAGGAAGCCAATTGATCTTCAGGATATAAGAAAATAATTGCAATGAAGACCACATCTACCGTTAATCCCTTTGGAGGATATTGTTGTGCTTCCTGTTTGTGTGTGTAAGTGTCTTGGGTCACAAGAAGAAGATAGGAGAGATGAGGAACAGGCGTAGGAAAGAAAACAAGTGGGATTGAAAGTTGTAAAAAATGGCCCTGAGCTAACTTTAGAGTGGCATCCTCTTTAATTAACTCTTCTAGAGTAGTTTTTATGAGGCATATTTATTTCCCTGGAACCTATACTTGTCTGATGCATTGCTTGGCATGCCCACAATAGATGATATGCAGAACACTAAAACACAAAAAACAATTAATGCAGATTAAGTTATCCTACAGTTTTCATTTTGCTGAGCCTACTCTCTCTGCACACATAGCAAAAGGACTCTATACGTTTTCAACCTGAGGAGGTGTTGGACTGTGCGTATGTTTGAGTTTTTATGCATTTTATCTCATGTCTTTCAATATAACCAAGACTTAGATCGTCCCACTGCTTTTACATATGGCCAAGAGGCTTGGACAAAGATGGAAGCTATAAAAAAAAAAAGTCACCACTTCACCCATGTTTTCTAAAAACGAACACACAGACACCACACACACACACACACACATAGTCGGCCGGCTGTTTCTGCTTTGTTTTGATTCAGACCCATTAAAGAAAAACCCAAAGTGACACACTAAGGGGTCAACTTTTTCAGAATGTGCCAAGTTTGCCACTGTGCCTTGCAGGAGGTCACACACCAACACTCACACGTGCATAACACATGCAAACAATCTGGATGTTCCCATTCAAGTACAACCTTCCATCATTTTTTCCTTTAAATACAAACTTGCAATTGCAACATGTTATGTAATGATCATTGGCCTATCAAAAGTCTCCTCCAAACTTACCTCCATTGGTTCGTCGACCTCCGCATTTCCAGTTGAAGTGTTGTTTAGCAGCTTGAAAACAAAGGCCTCCGCTTCTTCGGGTAGATCGTCTGCCACAATGTTGATGGGAATCACAGCTGTCACCTGACCAGCAGCAAATCTCACCGTCCCCTCTGCAGGCTTTAAATCATCCGACACTGGCGAGCGGTCACTCGAGTTTCGACTGATGGACCAGTTAGCGGACACGGCACCATAGCTGCCTCCATTTCTTACGATAATGATTCCCTCAAATCTGGGGAAATGTTAAAGATACAATAATCTTTTTTTTGTATTATGATGCTCATATTGTAATAGCAAACAGTACATATGTCAGGACACTAAGACACCACAACATTTGTAAGTTAACCAACCTCTGTGTCAGGTCTTCATTGATGATTATTGGCTGAATGACTGCGCTGCTGCTGATTGACAGGACACCATTGGGCTTATCGTTGGGCTCGATGGTTACTTGCACAGCGTTGGGTGGTACTAGCACAGCATCCCCTCTGATACTCTCCTCCAGCAAGACCAGGTGGAAGGATTCTGCTATTTCTGGCACAATGTCATCAGTGATTTTGAAAAACAGGCTGGTCTTGTATACAAATGGAGGGAATATAACAGTTCTGGATGGCTGGAGGTCGAGGAAATCCACAGCTGGTGTGGCGCTGCCCTGTCCTCGACTGCTCACCACCGTGTATTCTACAGACACCTAAAGACAGTATAGTACAGATGGTTTATATACAGTGGTTTTATGCTCATTTTTCTGCAATAACATACATTGATGACTGAACATCTATAAATATGCACACACTTATTGTGCTCTATTCTTATCAGTCCAAAGCTTAGGTGAATAAATAACTGTATTGAAAGAAAGTAACCTCGGTGTCAACAGAGCCGACAAGTGGACCGTCTTCTGTCAATCGGCCACGGGTCACATTAAGGGCAATGATTCCAGCGGACTCTGGTACTGCCATGATAGAGTGGAAGAACCGCAGTGGGCTGTCATTACGCCGAATTCTGAGCTGGACACTGCTGGCATTGGGCCTGAGGAGGGCTCCACCTGCTACAGCCGTTAGCCTGACTGAAAACACCTCATCATCCTCTGGGATCTGGCCAACAAAGAAAAGGAAACACATTCACATAGTGTTGTAAATTGTATGCAGCAGTTTTTGTCCTTTAAAAGCGTTGGAAAATTTGGATATTCCTTTTAAATGCAAAAAAAAAGTCTGTAAAGACGATAAATGGACAATGGAGTGACTGGCACATGTTATATTTTCATATCCATATCCATTATAAAGTAATTTGTATGTGAAATGTTGGTGCATACAATATATGGATCAACTTCAAAGCATCGTCAATACCTCGTCATCCTTGATGAGGATACTAAAATTTACAACAGATTGTCCCACAGGAATGGTGATGTTCCCTCTGTCTGGACTAAGGTCCTCAATGGCGGGGTTGGGACCTTCAGAGATCTGAACAGGAGAAGTTACAGTGATCATCCATCATACATCAACATTACTTTAATCTGGTGAAAATTTATAACGGAGTAAAAAATATTTTCTACCATGCAGTTATACGTTGCCACTATGATTATACTACTATTATATGACTATACTCTAAATTCTCCAAACTTCACAAGATTCAATGATGGATGTTTAGCCATTGGGACAAACTACAAAGATCACACTCAACACACTTAAAAAGGCCAACATGTCATAAACATATCCATAACAGTGTCCTTTTAAATACTATAAAGCTCTTTGTCCTGGGGGTTGTTAGTGAACAGATTATTGCTCTCTCACCTCAAAGTTTACGTTCACAGTTCCATATGTTCCCTTTTCTCTAGTTAGGGTGAAAGGCACATAGTGGTTTCTTCCTCTTGGTTCCACTACTACGATGTCTTCAGTCTGAGGTGAAAAGGTTGAAACAGTTAAACAAACAAACCCTGTCAGTTCAATCAATTTCATCACAGTTTCCCAATTATAATTTATGAAAATCTGAGACAAAGCACAAGGTATTTGTTCTTGTATGAATTTGACTTGTCTGTGGAGTTGTTTTTACATTTTTTTCTCTTTTGTTTACAACCCCAATTAAAAATAATCTGCCACACAAATTAAATCAATCCTGATAATAATACATAATACAAAAAACAAATAACATTGAATCTCAATGTGTTTGGTTTGATACATTTTTGTATATGCAGCAATAAAAACTACATTTTAGAGCATTATAAATTAAATAGCACATTCGAAGTCTGCTGTATTGCAGGGACTTAAAATGCCAGGTTAATGCAAATGGGGGAGATGAGAAAGCAAATAACTGTAATAAAGGATTTCATTTAGTAGCCAAACAAAAAGGCATCTCTCAAGGCCAGATCTTCATTGATTCTAAGCAAGCAAAATCAGCATCTGAGACCATCTGGGGGGGGGGTAGGACAAACAGTTTTACTACAGTAACCATGGAAACGCTATAAACCTCCACTAATAAGTGAGTCTCTTGGTTTTAATTACCTTTGGGAACCCCAAACCACTGGATTGTCACTTCTACCACAATAGTAGCATGATTGAACCACTCTCAACGATAGTGGGGCCAAATAACTCCAACCCTGATCCTTTACTTTCTACAACTATTTAGTAATATGGTAATTGGTCACAAATGGAAGTGCATGATTACGCTGCAAGTGCAGGTCTGTGTGGCAACAGCAAACCTTCACAATATTGGTAATCACAGGTATAAATCTGATCCATACTTATATGAAGGATTAATGTTAGTTGAAATGTATATGCAGGGGACTCTAAGAGGTGAGACAAAACTGATTAAACAAATGGATACAAGACACGTGAGGATAACAGAGATTTCTTACGGAGTTGAAGCCAACAATTCCAAAGGCATTGTCATTGGACAGGATGGTGATGGTTGCCTTATTTGGTTTTCCCAGTGTAATGCCATTAGATGAGCTCTGGAAAGCAGGGACAAATAAGGGGATTAGATAAAACCAGGCTATTTAGTATATACCAGAACACATCTTAACCCCCCCCCCCGGGCCAACACCTGCGCTCTACTTATCTATTGTATTCACTTCATTTCTCTACTCCCACTGAGAAACCCTGATGAGAAGTCACTAAGACAGGAAGTTGTGGTTTGATTTGTCAGGGTAGCTACCAGCAGGACGCCTCCTCAGGACTTGTGCTGTGCTCTGTGATTAATTAGCGTAATTTTCCAAGGCTTCCATTAGTGATCTTACCTATGTGCAGGCATTGCGTACAACGAGAGCCATCGTATGATAAACAGAAACATAATTTGCTCACCTGAAACGATTTGTCAGTTAAATAGAATCCAACTGATAGCTCTTAGTACAACAGCTTGCAGGAGTGTACACATTTCAGTGTGAGAACAGGCCAAGGACAACATGAAAAACAAGAAAGTGCTTAGGCCTCTGCATTCATCACTCTATTCAAACAGGGCTTTTCCCAGATGTAACAAGGCTTTCTTTGCACAACTGAGCTCTTGAAGCGGTCAACTCACAGACACAGAATACTCATGCTTTCACAAAGCTGAGCCATGGAGCAGCTCACACACATACGCACACATTTACTTCTGCCCACTGCCCGAATTATACTCAGATACACACTGATCTGCACACACAAATGTAATGCTTAAAAGCCAGCTTTGTTAATGTTTTGCAGCCCTACATGAACCCCGATCTAACATTGGCTGCAACGCACTGTGTGACTCTACCTTCTGCTCCTGCACAGCACTGTCAGGCTGCACCTGCTCTGGTCCGAGACAATTCTACTGTTTCTATAGAACTATACGTCTTTATACGATTTGTTCCGTCATAATCACTTTCAACAAAGAAAGTACAATATATTTCTATTGAAACTCCTTTTACAGATTTAATTGTAAGAAAGATGAATGGTCACTAATCAACCCTTAATGTATGACTTGCGCTTGATCTATGACACCCCTTGTAGAGCACATCCATCCTCCTGACAGTCCCTTAGTAAGCTGATAGGCAAGCATTTGGCCAAAGCTTTGTCTCCCCTGTAGTGTAAACAGAAGGGCTAAGTGGGCCTCATCTGGTCTTTCACTCCAGTGCACAGCTAAATATGGGGTTGTACTACTGAATTTTAACCAGCTGACACAAAAATGCAGCAACTTCTCAAAATATTGAGGAATATTGAGAAAATCACTTGCTAGCAGATGTTTATGCCTGTTGCTGTTTTACATAGCTGACATAAGGGATTCACACTGACACTTTCTCTTGGGCCGTTTAGTAAGGAATAGGACAGCAAGAGCAGGCCCCTCTAGCTCATCAATCATACATGACAGGTAAAGGCTAAAGGAAACCATGGAGATCGTCTCTAGGCATAAGGCATCCCGGACTATGATTGCTTTGATATGGATTTACTATGTACTGTATATCCATTGAAAATCATTTTCAAATCTTAAAATGTGTATGGCTGTTATATAATAGTAAAAGCACAACGCAATTCTAAAAAAGAAAAAACTGAAAGTGATCTCTCCTTTCAAATAAAACAGTAACTGGACTTGAAGAAAGTAGCTTTTTGCACTTTCCCTGGTTAAAAGAAAGTTTTGATATGCTATAAAAGAGTTGAATGTGCATGTAGTTTATAGTAAAGGCTAATGTGTCAATTGGTGAATACACAACACATAAATAAAATCCTTGGATCGGACATGCCCATTGAAATAGATCAACACAGTGAATAAGTGAAACGCTTTAATCTACTGTGTGATCAAACTGTCAAAGCCCCACCCAGGCAGCCCTGGAAAAGTCTTATAGTCAGAAACATCAAAAGACCCTCAAGCTCTTGCAATCGCTGTCGCGCCCTCTCTCCATTGCTTAGTAGCTGGGGTTAGCCTTTAAGATGGTCAGGGACAAATAGAACAGTGGGACTTCGTTTGAAAGGAAGCTCGGAGCTCTACAAAGCAGAGTGAAGGTAGTGTAGGAGGAAGAGGAGAGCGAGTCACCGCCAATCAAGAAAGCGACATCCCAAAAAAGAGTAAGCACACGCAGACATACGAAAGGCATGTACCTGTAGTATCAGGTTGAAGGTAAATGTCTCGTCGGCTTCAGGCAAGTCATCATCTCTTACAGCAATGAAGATGGTCTTGTTGGACTCCGTGGACAGAAGGAATGCTGCAGCATTAACAGATTCAAAGTCCCCCGTGTTCACTCCCTCCAGCTGGGTAAAACAAGCAAACATTCAATTGTATCACTTTTCATTTATTTGGATAAAAGATTCCGGCTTTGTAGTGTGTTTTCATTTGTTATTTTATTTTACAGCAGAGAAGAAACCCTAACTTCTACTGGGGCCTTCATCTGCTTGCTTTTGAGTTGCGCTTCTGTCTATGCCCATGAGTTTCCTGCATGGAAGCCAGATATTACACATAATAATACTTAGTAATATGTATGGGAAATATGAAATATCAAGACACAAGAAACTCCCTAAGCACACTGTTCTGCGGGTCCAGCTCTTCTCAACAGAAACCCACTGTGAGCAGCTGACACTAGCCCCCACGAGAAGGACTTAAAGCCCAAATCCACTCTGTGACTTCAAATACAAACTGTTTCTGCTCCCACACTGGTCTAGCTTACTGGCCTTTGTCTGCCATAGAAACAAACAGGGCATTGATTCTCTCTTTCACTGGACATTAACACGGGACAGTTCAGCAATATGGCAAGACAAAAAAAGTCTTCCGGTGTCCTACCAGAACCAAAGCTGTCACATTCACCGGGTCTCCCACTCTCTCCACAACCAGCCGGATCACAGCCGTGTTGCTCTCGTTGACAACAAAGTCTGTCTGCCCCAGGAACCGCAGTGTGGCCGACTCAGACGTGGTGCCAGGGATGGACAGAGCCAGAATCAACCCAGCTAGCAGGAAGACAGGGAGCATTCCTATAGAAAAGGGGGAAACGACAGTAAACATTGACATAACGCATAAATTGAAATAAAGCAGAAGCAAACGAGAGAATATTTTCAAATTGGGAAATCTATGGAGTTTATTCCTAATCAATGCAGTGCCTACACACATTTTGGAATTCATTTACAGTAAATGTATAAGAACAGCTTCACACCTACTCATCCCCCCTTAGAATTAAAACATATAGTCAGTATTTAATAAATAAAAAGAGTATGATATAGATGCTAATATGAATAAATGTGAAGCTACATTTCTGGCTGGTCTAGAGGATTCATAATATTATTTCATAATTTCAAATGCTTTTGTCCTCCTGTTGTCACAACTGTTAAAGCAGTCGTGTTTTCCTCTCAACCACATCAATGTAATGACCTGCCAAAATAAATGTGATCTTTCAAGTAGTTTCAGAAGTTTGGATGGCCTCCCATTCAATTCTGCTCTTTGAACACACTCATCTTTCTCCAATAATAATTTCTGCTCCTTTGCTCCCTCCAGTCATCCACCCTTCTTTTCTAGACCCTTATTCCCTCCACTCTGCTCTTGTCTCCTCAGCTCTCTCATCCAGACTAATCCTAAAGCTGGATGAAGAAACGGTGAGAGTTGTCATGGTTAACACAACAAAACAACACTGCAAGAAAAAAGAGGTGGAGCCAGTTAATTTGCAGCCATTCTGTCCTGTCTTTTCCCTTCGTGCTGTGTCTTCTCCATCCCGTTCATAATCTGCACCACACCGCATGCTAATAGCAAAAAAATGTAAAGTCTGTAAAAAATATATAATTACAACATCTCAATGCCAAGGTTAAAACAGGACATCAGCAGCTATATGGGGAATTAAGTCATGTTTTGTTTTCAAAAATCATTTAGGAAAGTTGGGCATTGAAAATACCCCTTTTTTCATATGTTCCATTACTGTTAGAGCGATTTGAGCGATTCTCAGTAGTAGTGTGTGTTTAAATAGCAACCATCCATCAATCAGTTTGTCAGCTAAGAGAGTAAGACACAGCGTTAAAAGTTATTGGTTGACAGCTACATTCAGAATCAATTAATGCAGATGTGAGGTGTGTGTGTGTGTGTGTATGTATGTATGTGTGTGTATGGCGCTGGCACTACAGAGGTTGCTGGGAAATCCATCAAAAAAGGATTTAGAGCTGGTGGCGCTGGACAGTGGGGAACATGGGGTGAGGCTAAGGGGGAAGAGAGGCGAGTGTGTCGCTGGACAAAGAGAGTAAATCCTGTTATTCGCCCTGCTCTCTCTCCTGGGGTCGGGGGCTTCCTGCACCTCTGACTGAGAGCTTGAGTGAAAAGCTGTTAACTCTTTCTCTTGTATCATCTCACTGGAGCCGCCTTACAGTGTAAGTCGGCACTAGTCAAGGCTGTACTCTTACTGGGAACAGTGTACCCGAGGGCGGGTACAATTTTACTTTCTAGTGTCTACATGCATGATTAATTGAGTCATATTTGACAGTAAAGGCACAGAATGTCTGTATGGGTAGTGGCAAAATCTCTTTGACCACAGCCTATTTTTATCATATAGAATAAAGTATCATAATATTTTCTCAGTCCCTCTGGGGCTCATTCTGCCTTTTTAGGTTTTCAGATTCAAAGATCCAATTTCCCACGCAGTATTTCCTCCGTAAATCTGTGTGCCCTTAAAACCTCCCCTCTACAAACATCGCTTCAACCACCATTTTCGACAAGAATAGTAGCAAGCATTCAACCCCCTCTTCCAAATCTGAAGGGTGGTCCTTTTCGCATCCACTAATGCTGCACTGCAATACAAAACAGATGCTGTGGGGATGGAAGAGGTCCGCTTCGTTCGCGGCAAGGCACTTTTTATGGTGGCATCACGCGTTGTGCCAATCCTGACCCCGGGGGTTAAAGGAGGACCAATGATCTGTCCGTCAAAGCAAAAGGTGGCGTGCAGTGCCTGGCACAGACCTCTGACATTGATAAGGCTGGGAGTAAGAGTCCATGTAGAGAGGTCCACAGGGACACTGCTCTATGCATGCATGCACACACAGACTCGCACAAACACAGGTTTGCATACATGAATGCATCTGCAAAAACTGGCACCGTCAGCATATGCAACCAAAATGCAAGATAGACAGCTGGGTAAAAGGCCAGGACACTGGAGAGTTCTGAAGTAAAGGAAAACACGCTGTCCGTCACAAATACTGTGGGTCAAACAAACGGAAATTAATGGGTTAGGTCTAGCCCACAACACCACAAATTAAGGAACCTCACATAGCGTAAATCCCAAATTACTTGCATTTTAAAAAATATTTTATATTACATTACTTTATTTCATGTGCCCACAACCTGAATCATTCTCCACAAACAATTGCAACAAACGTTTCTATTTGAATCAGATTATTATCTTAAGAGGCCTCGACCTTAAACTTATGTTCAAGGCAGAGTAGTTTTGAATTGTGGTCTTCTTGCACAAGCCGGCTGTGTGCTTGCAGGAACGTATCTCAGCACCGGATATTTAGCTACAACAGGAGTTCCACTAATTCCACTCATTGCACCGACTAAGCTAGATCAAGGGGGAATAATATATAGGTAACACAAAAAAGACATGTTAGTGTTAGTGTAGTGTAATATTGCTAATTAAATTCCTGTAGGCATCCCATAGGTATACAATTCCAATCACCCCTACCTATCCAGTGATTTCTCTCTGTCACACACCTTATCTCTGCAGGATCAAACTGCACAAACACCATGACCAAGCAACAGTGATAACATGAGTGCTGCTCAGTGCTGGTCACCGGTCAGGTGTAAGAAGCCTGGTTCACAAAAAACACACCTTTGGATAACTTGCACACACACACGCACACGCGCACACACTCATTGATCTAATGGATATCCCTGTCAGAGGTGATGAGGAGGTGTCCGGTTGCCGGGCTGCTCCTGGGGTCAGAGCTCCGCGCTGAGGCCTCTAGGGTTTCTCCTGCTCTCTGTGTCGCAATCTTTAGCATAAATTATTCACTGCGACCCTGAGACTTAACAGTCAGAGGATGATAGTAAGTGTGACACTGCAGGATTCACTGAATAGCACGTGCCATGTGCTGTTAGTTGTTGGTCAGGGAACCGGGCTCTTGATATAATGACAGAATCCTGCGAGCTGTCACAGTCATGTTTTGGAGTGAGTGATTTGTTTTTAAAGTGATGCCTCCATTGTTGCCTCATACAGAATCTGTCGACCATTTTGCTACTTCAGTTCCACCTCGGTAATGTTTAATCATAGCCAAGCAACTTTCACTGAGAATACCCTGTATCGGAAGCTTTAAAAAGGAAAGAAAAAAATGTACTTCCTTTTGGGTAGAGGGTGTGTGGGATAAACTGTATAGTTTGGATCAAGGGCTTTCCCATGAGCCATCCTTGCCCTGAGGCTGGTCCTTCCACGGCCGTGGTGAAGAGCTTGTGGTTATTTCTGGCAGTTAGTCACATGCACCCACTTGCACAAACACACACACACACACACAGACAGAAAGTGATTTCCAGTTGTTTGACACTGAGGCCTTCAGTGGGATCTCATTCATCAATCTTACAGCTCTGGTCGGTGATCTGGAGTCAGTCTGGCCACAAAAAGAAACAGCTCTGTCATTAACATCTGCTAATAAAAACAGTGTTCTTAGAACATTTGTGTCTCCTCAAGATAAATTCACGCTTAAAAACTCACCATGCAAACATACAGTAACTGAGGAAAACTAATGAGTAAACAGCAACACAGATGACGAACAGTGTGTGTAATATATACAACGTATGTTTTTAGTGCTTCGCCAACTGGCAGAAGCAAAGTTTGCGCAAAATATCATTCAAAAAAAGAGTTTATTAAAGTCATTGATCCCATAAACACAAAATTAAATGGGGCAAATCTCATGAGATTAAATTTGCCATTGTTTTGTTTAATGACTACAACCAAAACGCTATCTATTTTAATAGAAAGGCTGCACCATTCGTTCAGTTTGTATTTATAAGTATACGTGTTTGGTCCAAAACCGTCACAAAGCCTCGTCTACTCCGTTTATTGCATTGTTTTCGGGTTTGAGCTCCACTTCACGCTAAGCGATGCCACCAGCCACCAGCGCGTCTCGGGCCCGGCCACAGAAACCACCTACGGGCCCGTCTCTCACCCCATCGGCTGCCGTACCCGGTCAACTCACACGCCCATAATTGCACTTCACATGTAGTTTCTCCTTCTAGTATTTTTAGATGAGTGAATGTTCTCGCCATAGGGAGAAAATGGGAAGAAGAAATTAAGAAACTTAATAAGCAAGTAGAGCTAAAACATACATCATTAAATCTCACAAAATACTGTGTGCTACTTGGCTTATTTTTGGAGAGCTCTCCCGTAAAACAGAATTCTATTTATTTTGAGGAGAAAAACAGAAAACCTACCATTAGTCCTAAAAGAGGGGAGAAATATTTTAGGAGAAATAAGGGTGGCAGGGGGATGAATTGTAGCCAAATTATGGCATCGCACATAAAGGGAACAGAAAAACACTTGAGTGAATTCTCTAAGGAACAAAAACGCATGAGGTCAGCCTTCCATCTATTGTCAGACGATACTTTTCAACCAGGCATTTCTCCTTCAGGCGGAGGAGGCTGCCAATCAAGTGTGCATTTTACTGTGAAAAAAAAGAAATAGAGAGAGGCAGAGTTTGCCTGAGGTATTGTCCTCTGGGCCGTGGTCGGCTGCTCTTAAGTTGAGCCAATGGAATCTCGCATCCCTAACTAAAAACAAGACTTTTCTTCTTCTCTAGTGGGAAGGAAGAAATATAGAAAGAAGAATGGTTCCAAGTGGGTAGGAACCAGTGCATGAACAATTTAGAGCGTTTCCCAGTTCGAGCATTGGCTGACTGATTAGCCCGTACAACACACAGTGATAGAGGCAGACAGAAAAGCCCTTTAAGGGGATTAAACAAGGTTGTGCTCTCCACAGCCTCACACACCAAAGAGACAAATTAGAAAGGGTATTACTTCATTGCATGTAACAAGTTGGGCCTGGATGAAATGCTAATTGCATTTCAAAAGAGTTCCCAAAAAAGAGGACGGGGGAGTATTTTCACGGGAGGAGAAGCGGGGCTTGACGATTCACTGAGCAGGACACAATTTTAAGGAGCAGGCTTTTGTTCACTCCTTTATGTGTTTTCTGTGCATTTTTTAAAATTGCCACAGTTCTCTAGTCTCTTATTTCTCCCACTTTTCGGCATGCTGGCCTCCTCTCCAACAGAATCTAAACCATCCTATTCAGCCGCCCTTCTTTTCTCTCTGCTCTACTTTATCACTCCTGAACAAGGACATACACAGTACACACATCCTGGGTACAGTAGGTGTGGGAGAGCCCCTCTTTCTAAGGGCCAGATGGCAAGATTGAAGAGGAAGCAAATCCCTGAAGTGTGGTCAACGGATTCTTGTTATTGTACAGAAAAATAATAAAAATGGTTGTGCTGATCTAGCTCGCCATCAAACTTGCTGTCGTTCCGCACATGAACACAACATACATGTACGTATATGTGAAAAGCTGTCATAGCTTTTGTTGAATGATATTTCCATGTAATATAAACATCTTTTCTTCCTCAGTGTTTCCCAGATGACACGATGAAAGAAACAATGCAGGGTGTGTTTTTCTATTCATCATGCCTGTTTTTTGTTTTTTATATTTCACTCACAAAACCGTGATCTATAACAACACACACCCACAGCCAGTGGATGAACACATCTTTTTACAACAAGATCATCCACCCCCACCTATTGGAGGAATTCCTCTTTCACGATGGATGACAGTACAATGAGGGAAATGAGAGATAAACAGAGAAAGACATGGGAAGAAAGGAAGAGGGCCTGGTGTAAGGGCCGGGGCCGATGGGGGGTTGCAGAGTATGCGTGTGTGCGTTTGGATGAAATAATACAGAATGGGTCTGACACACACATTAGGGTGGCGGATAGATGTAGGGTAATGATGTGAACTAAGAATATTGCTGGGTTGATCTTCGAATCATTGACCTGCATCAACAGGTTTATGTTTTAAAAACGCATGCAACCCTTCGGTCTCTCGTTCTCTCTCTCTCTCGCGCGCTCACACACACACACAAAGTACCCGGTGAAAGGCAGTAACAAAGAATGGAAGGGTATAGGGATGGATAGGCATGATGTCCTTACAGTCGAACATGAAGTGTGACCCGCTCAACCTGACCAGTCTATATTAGGACAGGAAGCAAGGGCTATTATGGGTGTTCCACGTGGCTCCCCCAAAAGCATCTCGGCGAGGCAAAGTCATGGGAATTTTATCGCCCTACAGAAAGACCCATGTGGGGGTCTGCGCGTTTAAAGAATGGGATCGGTGAAGAGCAGCCAAACACAGTGTTCATTTATCAAATAAGACTGCGGGAGCAGGTTTATGGCTTCAGAAAAATAAGTCATGCAATGATCAAAAAAAAAAGAGAATTCCTTCTTTCAACAGTCAGTGAGACTTAATCTAATTTGTACAAACTACAGAGTCTAGCCGTGCTAATGTGAACCAGAGGAAGCAGCTCCTAAATGTTCTTTTACTTCTCGATTTTTGGACATTTGTGAGAGGGATGTCGCTCCGTGGGCTTCTTGCTGATTTTTCAGTTTGCAAGTTGAAATGAAACATCGCAGCTCTAGTTTAACTGTATTTATATGCAAAAATATTGGAAAAATAAGTTAATGTTATAAACTAATCACATTCGAACAATCAAACATTAATATTATTGTTGTAATAGAAAATGTTAATGTGAAACACTCATAGCAGGGAAAGGCTGACCAATCTGAGGACATCACAAGAGGTCAGAGTTCAAGTTTAATACTTGAATGGAAATGCTGGGACGCTGTAGGAGGGCACCTCATTGCCCCTACAGAGTGCAAGGTATAACAATAAGTGTGTGTGTGCAATTAATAGTACTATTATGAGAGTTGACAGCAAGGCCATGGCCGAGGGTTTGCTGCAGAGACAATACAAGCATCCTTTCTCAGGGAATAATGTGCGGTTGATAAGGCCCAATAAAAAGACCTGTGGATTGATGGCCATCGCTGAGGACAAACTACTTTCCTGCCCCCCAGCTCCAAGAACAATTGAAACAAACAGGGTATCGTCTCCTTTGCGTGACCATGAACTCTAATTTTTTTAAACAATGTACTAAAATCCCCCAAAACATTATAAAAGACTTATTTACACATTACTCTGTCTACTTTCTATGTCTAAAAGTCAGCATTTTACCAGGCATGTTGGCACACGAGTTAAACAACTAAAGCACTCAAACTAATTATTTTCAGATATTTTCCTGGATTTAGACCCTATTCATCATTGTTTGGACACCAAACAATGGGATACATTGCACACTAACTTCTGGTTTGGAATAAATAATCATAGAAATTATTTACACCATCAAATCTGACCAAAATATACAGCACAGAAAAATCTTAATAAAGTACCAATAACTCATGACTATAATCTCAATGGGCTCATCATAATGTAGCCTAAATATATTTAAAAGGTATGAAGTATCTCTTTTGGTAAACAACGTTATAGTTTTATTTTATTTAAAAATTTGTAATATGTGGGTCACCACTTAAATTGCAAATTTTGCAACACTGAGATGATTAATTGTAACAAATTTGCAGCTTTGATACCTTTCACACGCTGTGCAAGGGCTACATGTATCATACATGATGCATCTGTCTCACTCCGAGAATAAAGGATTGTTCTGTTGCATGGCACTTCTGAAAGAAAATGGTAATTTGAGGGAGAAGGGGGAACATTGGTGCAACACTTTATCATCTCAAGGTGTGGAAATGAAAACCAGACCATAACTAATACGAGGTGTATAGTACGTAAGTCTGCTGGTTTTCTCATTTCACATCATGAAACGTGTAAATGCAGAACACTTCAGAGGCAAAGTCCAACCTTTTGAGGTGTGTTGACTAGTTATAGCACAGGCTAAATAGCCTTAATTAACATTATCCATTTTCGTCTGCAGAAAACATGTAAGAAAGCAACCAATTAACTTGTGTTTTAACATAAACAATTTTGGCTTTATATATAAAGCCATGAAACGTTTTGACTCAGTGTTTTAAAGGCATCCCTTACACCTCTTACCCCCAGCAGTGATCCATGGTGCACATAGCAGCAGAGACAGGCACAGCCTGTTGCAAGGCAGTATTGAGAACGGTGCGCTATTCCCGCTATCCCAACACACTGGGAAGACAAGCCTTCTGATCCCCAGCAAACATTAATCTCATTCTGTCTGCAACATGCAACACTTTTACATCATTCATCAATGTTTAGGCTCGGTTTATGGCAACGTCCCCTTTTGTACTGCGCAGCTATTAGAGGGGGGAGACCGCACTAGAGCGAGGCAGGCAGTAAAACAGTTTCCGCCCAGTGAATCACATTCAGATCCTTAGACAGGCGACTGGGGGCTGACCCCTGCCAGGCGATGACATAAACACAGACAAACAAAGGACCCGAGCTCTGAGCAAGTGTGGATCTTAGAGGATGTAAATATACACACAAAAAAAGACTGCAGCCCACGGGTTTGGGATGATGGAAATAGAGATTTTAGGTTTGAGGGGCTGACAAATATCGAATTTTCATGGCAAGTTTTACCTCTTCTTTACAAACAAAGGGGGCGTTCTGCTCAGCAGATCCAATGATGTCATAATTTTATACAAAGATATAGTCCATAAACAGTTAACAGCGAAGGCATGGTGCAACGGAAGAGCAGGTGTAAGCGCTGAATGGATACAGAAGCAGCTCCCTCCCCAGAGAGAAAAGGGATTTAACAGTGCTGAGGCACCACAGAGGCAACAAAAGAGATTTGCAAGGGACGCACCAAGATGGCATCACGTCAAAGCAATTAGAAATAAGAAAATAAGGTGGACGTATTAAATTATTCAATGGAGAAAAAAAACCCCACCACATCAACTGGTGTGAACCACGAAGCCGGCACGTCTGGGTTAATAAATACGAAAAATAAGCAGCTCCGCAATTAGGCTTAAGGCACCACTCGTTGATTTATCAGGAACAAGCACATGTGCGCAACTTCAAGTGTGCCCAGATTACTTACGGCCCGAGTAAGCCTATAGATTAGTCAACGGAGCCTGTATGAGAGGGTCTCCAGCTCACCATGTGTGGCAGCTCCCCCTGAATTGTTGTTTTATTTCGGTGGGAGAGAGAAAGCCACACAAAGCGCAGTAATCACACTGGAGATCCTGGATGTAACCATGGAAGCGTTTGTCTGCGTCCTCAATGGGCTTCCCGGCCATTCATTTACTGATTGCGCTGAATCAATATTTAGGCTTTTCAATTTTATTAGCTGCTCCGAGGGGGATTGTTGGCACGATGCAAAAGGAAATTAGCTGCGGCCAAACCACTTTTAATCGTTTTGTTATAGTGTTGAACAATATGTCTGCTTGAACCGTCTGGCATAATTGATGAGGATCGCTAGTCGTTTGTTTCTATTATGTTCTGCACTATCAATATACCACTATAACGCCTCGATCATTACCGACTGACTTACTAAAACAAAAAATCTGAGACGTTTGCATGATCCCAGCGGCGCTAAAGCCATGTGTCACAAAGCAATGTTTTGCATCCAAGTAAAATCCATCCGGCAAAGTTATGATGCTGGTCGCCACACATCCGTACTCACGATGACAAACAGAAGCCTATACTTGAAGAGAGACTTGCGATGTATTATTCAAACTTACCTGACACCTTCCTTGGATTCTCCGTCCGAGATAAATTACTTGAATGTATCTAATGCTGACGATCACATCGATGAGTCTGCAGCTCCTTCTCCTTGCTTGCTCCCTCCGGCGGCTCGGGGATCCCGCTCAACTACACGGGGTGAAGCGTGGGTGTCATCGTGCGGGACTGATGCCGGGGGGGATACCGAAGACTTTGAGAGGAATCCCCAGGGTTTTTTAAGGACCTTCTGTTCTCTCTGTAACCCGCTCGTTCCTCCCGCCCGCGGCTATGTGACAGCCACCGCTGATGTACACTGACTCACTCACTCACTCACTGATCCAACGGGAAGGTTCATTTGCAGCGACTCGGGGATTCCAGCTCGTCTCCCGGTCTCTGCCTAATGAGACAAGATGTTTTAATCTCATTTGTCCCTGGTGGGGGCTCAGTGTGGTGATGGACAGCGCCACCATGTGGCCCGGACAGGCAGAAACCCGAGTAAACTGGTCTCAGCTTCTCCTGCTGTCACTCAATATAAACTCTAAATGTTTACTTCTTCATTAAAGTTAGTTAATTTCAAACTTGACAAAATTACGTAACTAGCCAAAACACAAGGAGCATTTATCTGCACAGCGATAACGTTGTTGGCTGCCAGCTGAATTAAAAGGCAGTAAGTCATTTTAGCTAATGCTAACTGTTACAGTAGCTAAGCTAACGTTTTACATTTACATTTTTAATTTAGCTGACGCCTTTATCCAACGCGACTAACAATAAGCGCATTCAACCACGGGGCAGAGAACAGGAACAATGAAGAAAGTACATCTTCTTCAAGAAAATCAAACTAAAAAGTGCTGAAACTAAGTTAACTAAGTCATGTGCTAACTACATGCTAACCATGTGTTAGCATACACTCCTGGTAATGGCAATTGGCCTTTTATCTACCAACTGGTTATGTTGAATTTATTCAATTGAATTAATGATTAACATAGCACACCGTTTAGGTAACGTTAAGTAATTGATTTGGTTTCTATGGTTATTCATTTAAATGTCTGGATATTATAATACGAACTTCAATCCAAAAGCCTGTTGGTTCACATAACAATCATAGCAATGACTACCCTGACCTCTTGCGCCATCTCGCGTATGAAAGGCAGAGGACAATGTTAGAGGCGTCAATGGTTACGTCACTACGTCAACATCTTGTTGACGTGGCGTGAGCGGTAGCAGTTCAACGGTAGCTAGCAACCAAGCAAAACGCAAGGTTGAGACCGAAGATAATCTCGTAGAAATATGGATATAATCCCGTTCAATTGACTGGTCGCTGCTTGCATTTTCAGGTAGAGGTTACGTTAATGACGTCACCGTAATATGTCATTGATTAACAATGTCTACTGACTAACAGAACTGGACAAACGTTGCTAACGTTAATCACACAACGTATGGTGGACGCTAATCAGCACTAGCCTGCTGTTAGCTTATGCAGACAGTTGGTTAGTTTTTGAACTGTGAATGTGCGCTATATATCTCGATATAATCAGATTGATTGATTGATCAGAAAAGCTAACATGAGCTGTTTATTTGAACCGTTTCTTTGATGGCTTGTGTTTCTAAAGTTCCGTAACTTTAGTTATTCCTCCTGGACGACGACATCGACTGGGCGTTAGTGAGACTGAAGTCTAGCCTTAGCAATGTTGATCATAGCCAATTCCTAAATAAATGTCGGACACTTTTTTGTATTTAAAAAATCCTAACCCTTGTTCATCACTCGCGTTTCTTTAAAAAGATGATTGTAAACGTGTGCCAAGGGAATGCATTAGATTTCCAGCTGCTAACTTGGCTAACGTTTAAAGTACGATAGTTATCCGGAACAAAATCTGCTTTCCTCATAGCAGTTGCATCACTGAAGGCATAGGTCAGTATCTAACGTTGCAAGATTTTCACGTTATCTGTCCGGTATCACGCTCGAACTCTAATGTTGTCATGGTTGTAATGCTTAACGAAGCAGACACAAACACTGAGGCAGTGACCTCTCGAGGATTTCACCACTTTTAGTGATGGAGACCCAATTAACTGCCACTTGCATGCTGAAGACTGGCATTGACTTTAATCTATCAAGTACGCTGAACTGAACTTCATTGTCAGCGTACAGTAACAGGTTGTAGGGAAGGAAATGCATACGCATGTATGGTTTTTTACTATTTATTTGGTGATCTCAAAGTCTTTTAAAAATAGGGATGTATTATGTTTGTTTACAACAGTGGGATGAGCAGCTAGAATAGTATGCATAATCAGCAGTTGAAACGGGTGTAAACAACAAAACAGTGCCCTGTATGTAATTATAACGAAGGTGTTGTGTACGTGTGCCTGCCATGAAAACACCTGTATTTATTACTCAAATCTATCTCTGCTTTTCCCAGTACAGTGAAGGGGAAAATGTCCAGTATAAGCCAGCACTATGGTTTCCAGTCAGCCAGCATGGTGCAGCCTGCCAATGGCGGTCATGCCTATCTGTTTGGAAACAATGGCTCAGAGAATGACCTGTCAGAGGAGGACGGGGAGAGTAATGAGCTGCGACCACGAGGCAGAGAGAGGCTGCGGAGAAGCACCTCCAGAGAGAGGATGGACGATATTATCTACCTGACCAGAGATATCCAGGAGGGGGAAACCCTGATCAGCGTTTCCCTGCAGTACCATTGCTCAGTACGTGTTTGCCTTTAGACCTTTATCTATTTGATGAGTGAACACTCAACTCACCTTAGTCTTCAAGTTGATAGCCATTTATTTTTCTTGTATAACGCATACATTTATTGGCCCTTTAGACCACGAACAGATTAAAAGCATTACTTTTAAATTGATGAATTTACTAATCTGTCTGATAACTTAGTTTGCCTACATCTGTTTTTATAATTCTAGTCTCATCTAATGTCTTGAAATTCACAATATTTGATCTACTATCAGTTTAACAATTTATAGTACTTTATGTACAATTTAGATGAAGCATCATGAATATCAAGAACATTTAGAGCTGCCACTTTGGTGTTTTGGTTCCCTGTTTCAGCTTAGTGTTGTTTTTGTTAAACTTGTTCTAAAACAACAATACTGTATATGACATCTGTACCAATAACAATAAGTTACTATGACTGATAACTGATGTAAAATAAAACACTCCTCTGGAGTTTGTTTGTATTACATTGTGTATATGACAGCTCCTTAAAATCTGCATTTTAAAGGAAAGCTGTCATAACATACCCTTATTATAAATTATGCATTAATACGTAGTACGCATTTACTATAATCTGTATTAATTTGGCTAGTTTTACTTTATTTGCATGTATTTAATTAGAGTTTTCCTGCATTCTATGGTTGACTTTGAATCGGCAATATTTAGACCAGTTAATTTAAGATAGTTTGGCAGTAAGCAGCATTTTTAATTCATTTTCCTCCTGTGTGTTTATTAGGTGGCTGATATTAAGCGTGCCAACAATCTCTTGACAGAGCAGGACTTCTTTGCCCTGCGGTCAGTCAAGATTCCCGTGCGGCGCTTCAGTGTCCTTACGGAGACTCACAGCACCGGACCTCTTAAATCTGCCTCCCCCTCAGGTGCCAGGCGCCTCCCCCCGATCTCACCTGTGACCACCCTCCCCTTCGAGTCCTCCACAGACTCTTCCTCTTCCACCGACAATGTGGAAGGATTTCTCATGGAGAAGGACAAGGACATTGAGCGGCTGGTGAAATCCACAGGTCCGTCTCGGAGCAGTCTGAATGAGGTTGTGTCCTCCTTAACGCTACAGCAGCCGCTACTAGGAGATGTGGAGTACAAACCCGTACAGAAAAAGGACCCGTACTATGGGGCCGACTGGGGCATGAGATGGTGGACGGCTGTGGCCATTATGCTGGTTGTTGGCATCGTCACACCTGTTTTTTATCTGCTGTACTATGAGGTTCTCGTTAAAGCGGACGTCAGCCATCATGGCATTCCTACACAACCTCATGGCAACGGACCTCATGGACACCTCCCAGGCAACCATTTAGACCACGCTTTTGAAGACAATAAGGCAGGGGACGGACCCAGACACAATGAGGGTAATGTGGTTGATGGAGATCCACAGGGAAATATAAACAAAGCAGATGACGGTCAACACAAAGGGCATGAGAAAACATAAAAGGGATGAGAACTTTTCAATTTTTTTGGGAACTCCGAGACCTAAAACTTGTGGATGTTCCCATTAAGTAGTTTTTTTTAATATACTAAATCTACGCGATCCATCTGGCAAGTCACTTTGTAGTGGCGTTCATTTAGATATGGTTGAGAAACTAGGAGTAAAGGTGCGCCCAATGTCATTCCTTGTCTTTCGGTTTTCAACTAACAATGTTATGAAAATGTTATGCTTTGCTGAACATTTTCCAATAGATGGATATACCAGTTTTTAAGTTATATGCTGCCACATTCTCAGCAGGTTGCACACAAACAATTTCCAGGGATTTGAAAAAAAACACTTACTGCAACACTAACCTACTGGATATGGCTTTTATGAAGTTATCAGTTTGGTGCAAAATCTTTTGCCTTGTTAGTAATTTTCTTGTGTGTAGGATTGCTGCCACAGAGTTTAATTTATTTCAACATTCATTAAGATACGTATGCTATCAGTATTGAAAGGTACCAGTTGAATGGTGTTTTTAAAGTGTTTTAAATGGTTGCTCGAATTTTTCTTGCCCTTCCCTAAAGATACCTCGTCTTTTCTACTTTATTTCAAAGCACGGTGAGGTAACGGTTATGGGAATAGCACAATACTCCCACAACGACTCATTTTTGGTAATTATGAGATATTAGACTTTGTCATATACTCCTTTTATTTTATTCCAGGTTCCACTTGTTACTTTACAAGAAAACATTATGTGTTGACAGTATGTGCCTTTCAACCCGTGGAATTGTGCCGCAGGCTGTAAAATAAATAAATCTATTTTGAATAAATTATTGCCAGTTTGAGCAGTGTGGCATTTCTTATTTACACAAGTCTTTAAAGTATATACGTATATACACACACACACTCCCACAAACACACACACACACACACAAGGCATTGCGTAATGATGATTTCCTTCAACAGTGAGTTTGCATGGCCAATATCTCAGTATGTTGCTTCGGCATCCATATTCTCGTCACTGTCTGGTGCAAAATCTTCACCATTGTCAAAATAGCTGTCAATGTAGTCATTCTCCTACGGATAAACAAAAGAAACAGAGTTAGATATTAACTCCGCTTCATGCACATCTATTGAATTGGATTAGCGTTAAACAAACAAGACAAAAAACAATGTCAGGTTGGGATTTGTAATCTCACCTCCTCAACATCCTCCTCCTCAATATCCTCTTCAATATCTTCCTCGTCTTCCTCATTCCCAGGTTTCTTTTCAGTCTCATCATCTGATTTTTCAGGGTTTCCTTCATCTTTCTTTGCCAGGTTCTGAAATAATGTCATCAATAAATTATTTTACGAAAATGTCTGCTAGCTCAGAAGGTAAGGTAAGTACACATGTTTATACGTACTGAGCTCATATGTACTACATAAACGTTGTGCCTTTACGAATGAGTACTTGATAAGTACTAAAATTAAAACAAATTAGAAAAACTTACATCTAATTTGTTTAGCAAATCTGCCGCGTCCTTTCCTGATATCTTCACAGTTTTCTTCTTTGAACCTGCTGGAATTGGGAATTTTGTCTTTATTTTTACAGGAATCCAATAGAATGACATTAAGGGTTGCAAATGGGCAGAACATTTCTGGAAAGTTTCCGGGAAACGTTCAATGGGAAGTTAAGCTCAGGAATTGTGATTATTCATTTTCTGCAAAAGCTTATGTTTTTGAATTTCAATTTGGAAATGTTTGCATGTATATCTGCTTTTGAC
Organism: Pungitius pungitius; assembly: GCF_949316345.1. NCBI lineage: Eukaryota > Metazoa > Chordata > Actinopteri > Perciformes > Gasterosteidae > Pungitius > Pungitius pungitius. The sequence goes on from NC_084904.1 coordinate 14,316,555, forward strand.
CAAACAAATTGTTTCATCATATACGACAAGGTAAGTATAATTGAATTGCAGCAAAATGTCCAGTTATTTCCCAGAAACTCCTGTATATTCCCATGGAATGATTCAAACTGAATATTCCCCAGAATTCTGCAACTCTGCACGACATTCATGCTTTAACATACCTGGTTTAGTAGTTTTTTTCTTTTGGGGCATCAATTCTTTTGGAAGGAGGCTCCATTCTAAAATATCAATAATAATATTTCAATTATTAGAATTTTTATTTATTTACTTTAGTCAAATGACAGTAATTAATTGAAGTACCTGGACTCCAATCCTTATCTTCCATCAGTCTTTGCTTAAGGTATCTCTCGGTGTATCTCTCCACTTCTGTTTCATGTAAACAAAAGAAAGTTCTGCATCGGTATAATCTAAAACAAATCCCAATTAACTTTTACTACATTCAGCAGTTTATCAGAACCATGAATTTATAAACACAAACCACTGCGTCTTAATTGTAATCTTGGGCAGATGTGAAAGCACACACACACGCACACACACACACACAGACACACAACAACAACAATACTTTTATAGATGAAGTACGAGCCCATTGTGATAAGAGTTAATGTAATATTTGGAAAATATAAAGCACTATTATGAATGTACTAAATTTAGGACAAGACATACGGAAACTGAGTACTTGTTATGGATATATTTATCTCATCTGAATAAGGAAACTCAAAAGACATTATCAGCCCAGACCACATATAGAATATTAAAACTGCCAGATGAGGAAGCATCTGTAACTCAATATTCTGCAATAAACATGCCTTTCTCTCATTCCTTCTCCCGGGTATGACCCTAATGAAATGTCTCTGTTCCAAAGTGCTGCATTATCTTCCCTCCAAGTAGACAAAGTTTCAAAGGCACTATCCTCCTCACCTGATTTATTGGACAAAGGCTTAATGTTGTGCGGTAGCCGTTGCATCGTTCCCCTCATCTCCTGTTTTAAGGCCAGCATGTAGTCCTCATCCTCGCCCGCTTTCAGAGGCACCGCCTTGAAGTCGGTATTCTGAGGGAGGAAAGATGAAGGCAATAATACGTTTGACGGTAATGCTACTTTTCACAGGTTCTTTGTTTGCAACAGCTTCTCTCACCTCTTGGGTAGATGTGAAAAAAACTCTACATTAATGGATATACATACATTTTTCTTCAAAAGAATACAGTGCAATGGCAGGTAAATGCTGTGTATGTTAAGAAAATAAATCACTTACAAAGCCAGGCTTAACATGAACATTTTTTCAACAACAAGTTACTATGTGATAATTTGTGTATTTTTTTATATGAATGACTAAGACTTTTGACTATGTGAAGAAGTGTTGAGTAAATACCAACTTTGGGTACTGAGCCCTTGCACCCTTTGGCCTTGGGACCATAGGCCAGTACAGTATTCCAATCATTACTGGGCTTATGAGCAAAATACCCATCAAGCTGTCATATGTATTAAGCTAAGTGCTTTAAATGCACTTAAAAGTTGACAGGATACTGGGTAATGCTCAGTAGAGTATGAGGGAGACGAGCCAATTGGTGCACACAAGTAATTCATTTCTGTGGCCTCTAAGATCTCTATTTGCTGCATCATGCAGAAGACACATATATATTAGCTATATACAAGTTATATATATGTTTTACCCTTTCTATCATTTCCTTGAATAACTACAAATATGTACTATTTAATTTATGCAAAACAAACTTGTTTTTTCAAAGATTGTACCTTTGTTCAAACTTATGGGTATTTTTCTTCATACAAGTCTACTTTTTAGATGTCACGACTCACTGATTTGGAAACAAATATGGTATATACCACCATCTCTTAATAGTTGTTCCATTAAGGACTTCAAGGAGAATTTAATAGCTGGCAATGTGAGATCCCCAACTCTGTGTGTGTGTGTGTGTGTCCCGATCGGTACTTACTGGAAACAGCGGGTTGGGCCCCACCCTGGATTCTGGCATGCTGCCCCTGCCGATGCCCAGCGCCTCGACGTTGAAGGAAAAGGCACCTATCCCACGACCCTTGCCTGCCATTGCTGCAAGCCTCCTCTGCACCTGCGACACAGGGTCCACATGCCGTCAGACAACTCACTGTCCGACACGTGTACGCACAAGTTCGTGCACCGCAGCGTTCATCGCCTGTAGCCGGACTTCTGCCCAACCGTCAACGTTGACGAATCACGCAATCATTAACACTCACACGAAGTTGTTATACTCACTATGGCACTGTTGGTAATTTGCTCCTAACGTGGAGACGTATTTCAGTGCTATTTACCCGGCATTTAGCCTGTACTAAATCTCCATGTTTTCACTTTTATCACTATCACTTGTCATGAACCATGAGCTACTCAACTTGAGCTGCTGTTCGGCACGTAAAGGAATTCCGGAAAAATCCAAATTTACAGCAGAATTTGCTAAAGCTTTGCCCGGCTTTGCAATGCTCCCCATGCACCCACGCTACACTCAGCAGTATGCGTGAACGGGACTACAACTGGCCCGGCCCCCTGCTGACGTCGCAAGGGGCGTGGCTTGTTTCGAGCCGACAGAGCAGCGCGCATTATGTTGTCGTCACCGACGTGCTCCTCCAATCAGCGTGCTCTCCTCCTCCTAAGGGTGTGTCGGCAGCTGCTATCCCACAAACACGATCGCCTCCAGCTAACGCCAGTTGCAAAACCTCGCCTGTCGAATCCCTTAAAAAGCACACGACGCCCGCCGCAGTTTACCTCGACGAGTGCATGAACTGGGATGTCTGCAGCCGACTGGTACGCTCACAAATCGCTCGGAGACGGACTCTTCTGGATCCAGGAGCGATTCTACCAGTCGGAGAACCGGGCCAACATCTGGCTGCTGCGCGGCTCTCACCAGGACGTGGTGATAGACACCGGTCTGGGTTTGAGGAGCTTACCTGACTACATCGACGGCAAGGGGCTGCTCGGCAAAGACCCCCAGAGGAAGAACCCGCTGCTGGCCATCGCCACCCACGCCCACTTTGACCACTCGGGTGGTCTTCATCAGTTCCAACAAGTGGGCGTCCACAGCGCCGAGGTCGATGCCTTGGCCAACGGAGACAACTTCGAGACGGCCACCTGGCTCAGCGACAGAGAGATCGTGGAGGCTCCCAGTCCGGGATGGAGGGCCAGGCACTACAGAGTCAAAGCCGTGCAGCCCACACACATCCTGCAGGAGGGTAGGTGGGAGATCTGATTCATCGGACGCGGAGTAGAAATGCGATCGAAGGCTGTACGGTCTAAACGCATCTGCCCAGGATATGCATTACGGTTGATACCATTAGAATGTATTTAATGGGTGCTCCCCGTCGCAGTGTATATTTTTGCACACTTTGCAGTGCGAAGAAAGCTCTCGCTCACTACAGGAGCATTTACCCGCACCATGAATCTGGTAGGAGACCAAAAATGACTGCACACACACATTCCTGCACATTATAGAGTTATCTGACATATTTAATGCAGGTATAAAGCAGTGATAATCACGTTCTTCATCGTCTTAATGAGTGGTGGCTTATGTTACAAAGGATGATGTATTTGCAGGAGTTCAATATGAGGTCAGGAGTAGGACTAGTACTTGTACAGGTGTAAATGTATTATTACATGCACCGCAGCTAATTTTTTTCCAAGCAAACTGTGCTGACAACAATGAATCCGTTTTTTTTCGTTTGCAGCTGCGTTGCATATTATTTTTTTGCAGAGCAGCTCTATTTTTAGCCTGCATGCTTATGACACTGTTACTTCCAAGACAGATGACAAGAAAATGCAGAGGGGGCGTAGTTTATTAAAGGCTTCCCATAGATTATTAATAACTTCATATTGTTAAATTATCCAGCACCCACAGTGCTATTGGCAGTTACATGCCTAATCAATTCATTAAAACATTAAACTATAATTTTGCAACATTTTTCTGGGAAATTTCTTTAATTTTGTCATAGTTGGTATCACAAAGGTCTTTGCATTCAGGATTAGGATGTTTACTTTGGGTCTGGTCCAAACTAATTCTTTACAGATTTAAATACTAAGGCCAGCAGTAGTCAATGCACCAACTTATTCGGCTGTGTCCGAGCCACTGCTGCAGGGCTGTGGTTGTGTTTCACCCTTCTGTTATAATTCGGGACTCATATCTGGTCTGGAACAAATCAATGATGTACTCAATTTTCCTGACTCTGCACATCATGGTAATATGGGGTGAAATCAGAAAAACACTATAATATGAGGATAGTTTGGATATATGTAAGATGATTTTGAAAACCCGATATCGTGTCTCTATAGGTGATGTCATCAACCTGGGTGACCGACAGCTGACGGTGCTCCACATGCCCGGCCACTCTCGCGGCAGCATCTGCCTTCACGACCGCGACAATAAGTTGCTCTTCAGCGGAGACGTTGTGTACGACGGCGCCATGATTGACTGGCTGCCCTACAGCCGCGTCAGTGACTACATCAGCAGTTGTGAGCGCCTGGTGGGGCTAGTGGACAGCGAACAGGTACTACTGAAACACACCAGAGGACAGCTAACCATTTCAGCTCGTGGTACCAATAGTTTGAGTCGGATTAATTGAGCTTTCATGCACAAGGTATCCAATCACATTGTGAATGGAAAATATAAATAAATATAAAAGATTTACCATATTTGTTAGCTGTACGATTTAGTCATCCTTAAATCTGATGTGGTTACATATTTACATATTTATGATTTAGGAATTCGTGTAATGTACATAATAAGTTTTAAAAAATCCATTAAACAGGTGGACCAAGTCCTCCCAGGACACTACAACACCTTTGGTGCGAAGCCGCTTCACCGGATTGCATCCACATATATCAGCAGAGCTGGAACGTGCCCGGCAAAGTTCTCCACATTTGCCTGGGGGACTCTGGCTGCTGTGGCGCTGCGGGCATTCAACCCACGGAGTGCCTGTTAATGAGAGGGGACCATGGAGCTGAAGGAAGCACAAGTGGACAAAGAAAGATGTTTAAATATGGAGGGGAGACTCCCCCGATTAATCTGTAACATTGTTCATTTACTTATGTAATCCAACCAACATCTGAAAATTGCCAAATGTTCGGTGAAATGCCCCAATGGGGTTGCATAATATCAATAATCTGCATCATATGAAGCATACACTATGAAGTATATATAATGGGATTCTGTTCTATACTATTTAATATTTATTAGGTCGAATAATATATTGTATGATTTTTATACTTTAAGCAGTTGTAAAATGAAACTAGCACACTGATGGTACAACTCTGCACTGCGAACGGTAAGCAGAGTGAGTATGGCCATAGTATTTCTCTATGCATTTCACCGTGCTCAGTGAAGACTCCGTGTCGACTACCTCCCACGTTTGTAACAGTGCTTTGTACTATGGACCAATCCAAGGCTTTTGGTACCGAAACCTTGATAATAAAGCCTCCGTTCTGCCTGCCTTTTTTGATTCATCTATTAGGACAGAAAGCCACACTTTCACCTGAGATGTATTTAGCTGGAGAGCAGAAGAGAGGAACAGAGTTTGATATAATATGATCCATCCAATGTTCAGAGTGCAGAGCACTTACTGGCGGAAAAAAGGAGACCGTTTCCCTTGGCCTACTTTTCTAGTTTGCTATACAGAAATCAAACAATGCATCTTTGACCTGTTGAAACTCCTATATTTTGTGCTGCAGTATTACCTTAAATAAGAGTTCTTCCATACTATTTTAAGATACACAAGATGACTCACACTTTAAATATTACTATAGACAGACTTGCATTCAATATTTCTAGCTCAAGTTCAAAATATTTGATGTTGACAAATGTTGTGGAAGAAAGAGTCATTTCTGAATTGATAAAACATTTATTAAAATTAATATTATATTATTTAAACATCTCTCATTTTATGACGTGCAGACATGCAGAACACAAAGCCTGCCAACATGAGAAACAAGATTATAACATTCAATGTTATTAATATGTAACAAATTTGCACATCATCTGTTAACATAGTCATGTATCAATATAGCTGCATGTATAACAGAATCAATAATGTAACAGAAGACAGGTGTATTTATTAAAACATTTTTTAAAACAATTAAAACAGTTTTAATTGTCCAATTGCCCAAGTTCTGAGCCCCAAGAGGAGGTTACCAAAGTGATATGCACAGTAAACAATGCAGACCGAGTACAGAGTACTCAGACAAAAGTTTTGAGACAAAATCCCCTGCAGTACAAAATAAAATTAGTTTTAAGAACTAAATAAATACTGTATATGGCAGTGTAGATACACTAGTTTATTCTTGCTTTTTGCTTGACCTATAATTTGATTGAGGTTTCATGCAAGTAGTCATAGAAAGTTGCCGTGGTATTCTAGGCCGCCGCAAAATAATCTCAAACAAATGTCTCCGTGTTGCATAATATTTGTTTGCTGGAAGTTACACCTTTGATTAGACATTCCAAGTGGGAAGTATGTGTGACAGTTCAGACCAGAGGACAGAATTTAACCCATAAGATATCACAGTAATAACCAGTAGAGTATGTACGAGAACTAACATGAAGTTAAGCTTTTTGCCAGATTCATTGTTGAAATGATCTCAAATCGTTAAACATTTGAACATTAAGTAGAATCATGTGTAAAAACAAACAAAATGGTGCATAGTAATTTAAAGAGAACCACAAAAATCATCTGTTGTGTGAATATTTAGATGCATACACTGAAGTAGACACAGTAGACAATACAAACTCCAACCTTAACCTCCACACTTAACAGTTTTTAACTTTTGAGAAAATGTTCTTCTTGCCACATGCTCACCGGCTTTCATAGCATAACCACTGCAAACCTGTATTTATACAATACAAATAGAAAATAACTATTCAAAATGCTGCTAGTGCATTAATAGAGATGATTTTGAAACCTTATTTGGAGTAGCCAGGATTGCTCATAAGGTCAAAACAAAACAAGTTTCAGAGTTAGAGTCCAGCGACAGACAGTAGGCCCCATGAGGCCTGATGATTAGAGCAGATCCTTAGCTCTTAGCATCACTTTCTCCCAAGCAGCATGACCATAATCATTTCCCAAAGCAAGCAAAGTACCTCCCATTTCCTTTTGGACCACCTTCGAAATTGTGGCCAACCAGCGAAACGCAGTCGCCTGCAGTGATTGTCACCTGTCCTTTGTTATAGAAGACATGCCAGGATGCCGTAAGGGAAGCTCATCCTCCACAGGGCTGTGCATGTGGCCTGGCTGACTGCCCCTACTGTTCACGTCAACGTTAGGCCAGTCAAAACGCGCTTTCAACTTGTAACTCTCGCCTTTAGAGTAGTGGAAAGAGCGGCACAAGTTCACACCTGACTTTGGAGCCAGTTGCGAGGATCAAGTCTGGCTTTGAGGTTCCTGAGGCTGCGTCGAGCCGGGGAGGGCCTGGAGAAGGGGGCTCCCTCTGATGACTCAAGGCTGTGGCTGCCCTCGCTGTTGCTGGAGCTGTTGCTGGACGTGGAGCTGGAGCAGGAGAGCGTGGCCTGCGCGCTGCGCTGTGACCGAGGCGAACAGGAGGCGACGGGGAACGGGGTGAGCAGCGAGGACGGATGTGGCTGGCAGGAGCACTGCAGGGTGCCACCTCCTCCGTACGCCCTCCCTCGGAGGGTGCTGAGCTTAGCGTCCAGCGACAGAGTGCGCGGCCTCGGGCGGCAGGGGGAAGATGACCCCAGGGGGAGGTTGGAAGAAGGCTCGGGCCAGCCGTGGCGGTGAGAGCAGGGACTAGTGCTGCCGTGGCTGTCGCTGTCCGAGGTCAGGCTTGCGTCGGAGGACAGTAGACTCAGCGGTGGGCAGCGGTGAGGGCTCAGAGGACTCCGGGGCGGGCGGTGAGGGGTGCAGGGGCTGTGGCCAGAGAGCCGAGGAGTGCAGGGACGGGGGCGGACAGTGCTTTTGGGGCTGTTCTCCTCAAACACGGACATCCAGGTGGGGGAGGTTCCCAGGTGGCTGCGGAGCTCCAGCTCCTGCATTCTGCGAGCCAGGATGTCAGACACGGTGGTGCCGAGGTCGTTGGATGACTCAATAACTGCAGGAGAGATGCAGCAGACCTGTTTATTACTCTGCTGGATAACGGGCTAAAGTCTGGTAAAGTTCTTAAAATCTGGAACATGAACTGGTAAACCAGTTGTTTCTTAATATTCTTTTATTTCTCGAAGCATGGATTACGATGGTTTCAACGCAAAATTGCTAATGACTGTTATCTCACTAGAAGTAGGGATTAAAAACGTATACATACACTGTTTGTGAAATGTATATATTGTAATCAAATTCTATTTGATGTCTGGTAATGAATAATGCATTTTTGTCCAGAATAACAAAATATCTCTTGTAATTTACCTTCTGGACATCCTGGGGTTTACTTAATTATGATGTTTTGATCCTGGAATTGCAGTAAATCCCGGATTTTTACAACATTTACCTCAGTAAAATCTATATGGAGCCCTACTCCAGTACTTCACCTGTCGTTGTAATAAGACGAGAGCAGAGCACGAATCTCAGCAGACACGGCATTATCCTGCAGCAGGAGACCCTCAGAGGAGGGTGTGGCAAGAGGGGCTGCCAGGGAGGGGTTAGGAAAACCAGGAGGGAGGCGAGAGAGAAAAGGATGGAGTGCAAAGGATGTAGGAGGAGTACAACCAGTTGCGTTCAGTTTTAATACGTTTGATGGTCATGAGGAAAAATTGATAATGGTTGATTCATGTGTATTAGGGAAATTAATGTTAAGGCATGAAAAGATTAAGAAAAAAATGAACGGTGGAAGTTGATGAAAAATAGGAAATTGATGTGAGGACAGAGGGGAAATAATAAATAAGGACAAAAAAGACAGAGCCCACGAGGGATTCGGCACACAAAAGGAAAATTGGAAAGGACAAAGAGGAACAGAGAAACAGAAGACAGAGAGCGTCAGCGTCACAGATAAAGGACCCATTCTGTTCTACAATACAGAGAGTGAGAGTTTAATATTTCAGAAAGGAAATTTTAATTGCGGCAGCACCTCTCATGCACATTGCATCAAGGAATTAAAAAGGTACACACAGTAACATGCGAAGCGCTTACAGGGCCTTCTTTCCCTGCCTTCCCTTTAGTTCTTCTACATAATTTCTTTGGCTAAAAATGGGGGGAAATATTTTTTTACGGGTTACAATCAGAGAGAGCTCTTACCCATTTCGTGATAGAGTGAGCCTTGTTTTGGTGTGACAGGAGCCGGTTTCCTTGGTGATGGCAGTTCAATTTTCATTAAGTCATCACAGCACTGCTTCCATTGGCCTGTAACGTTGGAGAGTTGGAGAAACTGTCACTTTCAACACATCTGACACATCACATTTGAGTCCTTTAACTAGTATATGCAAGTGTCTGTATGGTGACACACCTCCTGCGTAAGATCGCCAGTACTTACTCATGTCGTAGAAATGTTGCCAAAAGGCCTCCATCCAGCGGTGTGTGTCCTCACGGCTATCTGTTGTCAGGCTGTGTGTGACCTCCTCACCTCCGTACTGGTTACTGATACCGATATTCTGAACTTTACTCTGAGGGTCTTTCTCTGACGCACGTATTCTGGTCTCCTGAAAAAAGGGAGCAACAAAGAATACAGTCATGAACCACAAAATGAATATAATCAGGAATGAATGCTAGCACTCCGGAATTAACAAAATGTTGTGCTGCAGCATGTGATCATTACGGCAATTGTAGTTGTAATTCCCCACTGCAAATAAGCCCTCCATCACTAATTAGTCCTCTTCCAATCCATTTCCCTCGGGGAAAATTAACCAACAAATAATGCAACCTCCCAGAATTCCCACATCTTCCTTCTACTACAATTGTGAGCTTAATACCACTAGATGGCAGTGTTGCTCCACTCATTTAATCATCACACTGCTCTCCCTCCTCTTTAGGACAGAAAACTGTATGACAAAGGATCACACCAACCTGATCTGACTGACTAGGCTTTAAGTCTGCTGGGAGATCAGGGTCAGCTGCTATAAAAGACTGAATGAGTCAAATGGAAGGAATAACAAGCCCCGGAGGCATCAACTCCCAGACACAGGAAATAAGATGATCAAGAACGTCACTGTCTAAATGACCGGATGAGACACTCATGGTAGTTGTAATATAATTGGGAATCACCCCTTTGTCTTATTGGATTTATAAAGACTAAAGGCATTCGTGAACGTTAACACAGTTACACTGGAAAGCTGAGCAACAGAATAGAGTTTTCTATGCCTGGCTTCTGAGCAGCACTGCTGGGGCAACTGAGGGCTGAGTGCCTTGCTCAAAGGGCACCCCTTAGTAGCAGATCAGAGAAGAGCTCTTCTCTTATTTGCTTTGGCGAGTTGCCTTGAGATTCAAAGTGGCACCAATCCAAAAGCCCAAATCCCTTCCACATAGACTACTGATGCCTCAAGCATTACTAAAAACAACACAGCTATATAGGTTGTGTCATGTCAGGCTGGCTCAGCCTCCGGAGTCCCATCCTCCATTCCAGAGAGTTTCTCCATTTATTGGATTTCTCTGCTGACCTTGTTGACGGCGATAGTGAAAGCTGGTTCAACGTTAGCCTCCACATCCTCTTGCTGGTGGTAGCAGAAAAGGCTTGTTCCTTTTAGAACGGCATACACTTTTTTCCAACTCTGAGGGTCACCTCCTAATTGCTGCGGGGTAGAGTAAAAGATCAGTGGAGTGTGGATTAAAAGTCAAAGAGAGAAGTACAAAGAAATACGGCAACATAAGGAGAGGCGGAGGAATGGAATAACCAGGACAAAAAAAAAAGTCTTTTGAAACCCTGAAAGGCGTAGTTACCCTCACTGCCGCACACACACCTGCCAACATACCTTGACTTTCAAACATCCACTCATCATCTGTTGGGTCATACAGTGAGGCTGAGCTGCCAGGCGGCAACACACACTGCCATAGAGCGGCAGCCAGTACGAACACTCTTCTGCAGGGAAAGAGAGACGATGGCCCAAAATAAACACCGTGAAAGAATAACAGTATATCCACATGCCATTCAAACTGCACACACAAACATGTATAGTCACACAAACATGTATAGTCATGTGCCTTCAAACACAGGCACACAAACACTTCTTCTTCTCATCATACCGCCCCCTTAAGAACAAAAAACAAGGCACCGGGGTATAAAAGACTGGCAGCTGCAGGGCGTGTCATGAAGTGCAGCAATAAAACTTTACAGCAGGCAGAAGGGCCAATGAATAAAACACTAGGGGCCTGTCTGTCTGAGGGTCTGGGCCCTTGTTAGCCCACATCATTACAGCTTTACACAGCAGTCACCTCATAGCACAGCCTCTATTGCTGTGACCGTAACAATGGCTGTCTTTCAGAGGACATGGAAGGACCGACAGGAAGGGTGGCAGAGGACGGGGAGTGAAGCTGCGCAGTTCAGTTGGTTTAAAGGTAATGCATTAGAATGCAACAATAGAGAAGCGAGACGGTGAGGAGTGAGGGAAGCGTAGAAAAAAGCAGACAGATGGCTGAATTGGCAGAGGAGAGAGAAAAATTGTGGGGGGACCGATTGAAGGAGGCTGCCACTCACCGTTGCCTGAGATGGTGAGGTCGTGTGTGCGAAAGCTGTCCTGGACGTGCAACAGTGACAGGCTGGTATGAGCTAAGAGGTGGTACTTTGGGCCCCTGTCAACACACAACAGGGGGGGAAAGGAAATGTGTTCTGAATCTGAAAATGCAAAAACGAGCTCCATAAAGAGGCCTACTTCTTCTTCTATTGATCTTCTCACTCTATTCTCCCTCTATTCAACCAACTCGTTCTTAAACTTACGGCACAGAGGGAACCGGCAGCAGGAGAGGACCTGCCCCTCCGTTGCTAACAGGACTACACGGCCCAGGCTCCATGGCTGCCCGGAGCTTCTTCCCGGCTGATCGCCCTAGTGAGGAGCTCAGTTTACTGGCTAGTTTCCTTGGCGTGCTGCCTGCTGAGTAGTCATCTTCTGAGCAGCAGCTGTACAGCTCCACACGCAGGTCAAAACCCGGGCTGGCTTCATTACTGCGAAAAAAGGTACATGACGCGATTAACATGGACATATCTGTTTTCTTATTTTTAGTGTTTCGGTGTGAGACGGATGACTTACAAAACAATGGTGTTGTCAAAGCAAATATCCGTGAGTGTGCGGTCCACTATCACCATGTCCGTGTCAAAGATCTCTCCTCCGAGCTGCAGCAGGCAGAACACTGCACACCGATGAAGCTCTACAAAAAGGATGAAGATGAGAGGCAGGGCAAAAGAGAAACAAGACGTTTATGTGACATATTAACATCTTTCGTTAATCTGCACCGCGGGAACTTTCTGTTTCTGTTTTCAACAGCGTAGGATCATCACCTCCATAGTGGAGATAGCTGCGTTTTGTTGAGACCAGAGAGGTAATGTGACCGTAGTTGTTAAAGGTGAAAAAAGATCTGCTCCTCCGCTTGCCTGACGAGCACTTCTACCGTAGTTAGTTTCAGTTGAACAATCTGTGAACTGGCCAGCTGTGCTAAGAATTCCTAACAAGCTGTGTTTAGTGGCTGAAACTGAAGGATAAAAGGTGTTAAATCCTGCAGCAGTTAATTAAAGCTATGACTATTGCTGTTTATATACACATTGTGAAAAATGTCATGTGTATTTTGAAAGAAGCAGCGAACCCTTTTGAACATGCATGAATAAAGGTAACAATTATGGTGAATCATTGTGCCAACACAACAAAATATTATTAAATATTAATAACAGTGAGGCATCTGTATAGAAAATAGTACTCTGGGTATCTTTGATGTGTTTAATGTAATTGCCTTATTCAATTACTACTGCAGAAAAAAAATCATCTTTAGGCACCCCTAGAAATTCTCAGCAGAAAATGGGTTAAAAGATAAAATCTCCCTAATGATGTGCTTCTCTGTAGGCAGCACATTAACACTTAACATTCCAAGTGTGAGCTCAGCGCTCTGCGCACAATGTGATGGACACGAGACGGAGGAACATGCTTTGCTCCTCCTCAACAACCGGGCAGAGTTTTAGGTCTCTGTGTACCAAATGACCTTGAATAACAGCCTCATTAAGCTTTGTCAGGAGAGACTACCTGTCTATTCAGTTCATTTATATGCACAGGCCATGCAGATTAATTCCCTTCAAGTGAACCCTGTTATAATGACTGCAAGGGACTTCACCCGCATGGACTTCATCAAGAGGAAAGCAAATGTTATTATAGTCTCAGTGCACCATTGAATTCTGACTCGCCATAACAATGTTAAACTCCGAAACTGCACGGAGTAATAGTCCACAGAAATAAAAACAGGAGTTCCTTAAATTACCTAATTTATTGTCAAATGCCCTGCTGATAATGTGCTCCTGCTGCTGCTCCTCCTCAGAGCCAAGAGCCAAAGCCAGCAGGACTGAACGATGGGTCAGGTTGTGCTGCCAGGAGTTCCTCACGTCTACGAAAAACAGTTCTAAAATTTCTGGTAGAGCTGCAACAGACTGTAATAATCATCTCCAGGAACCGTGCTGTGGTCAATGAATGGAAGAGAAGAAGCCCGACTGTATGATCCATCTGCACAGTTCAGTGGGTCGACGGATTTTTCAAATATGAATCTCCAAGTCCACATCAGTGTTTAAAAATGTGACCAAATGTTGTCTTTTGCTCTTAAGTCAGGAGGAATCCCGCACTCACCGCAGTGGTCATATAACATTCAACATATAAGAATTAGACATTTCATAACTATGTGTGAAGGCACAAACCATTCCTGTGAAAGCAAATCAATAATAAATACTTCAGGCATAAATCCTTAATACTCCATCAATAAACTCATTCACACATAGAGAATTGGATCCTCACCTCCTTTGTTCTTGAAGTACTCTGTGTCTTTCCACATGAGGGGGATACGGAGATCTGTAATGACAACAGTCAGGGGATTAGACCACAAAAATGTTAATCTGCCTTACTGTCTAACTGGTAAGTGTGTATCTGATTGTCTCCTTACCCATTCTGCTCTCAGTCACAGGCTAAAGAAGCCACAGCTAATTACCTTGTGTGTATCTCTCGAGCAGGGTACCAGACATGCAGCAGACAACTCCACTCCAAAAACACACACGTTCCCCAGTCTCTCATCTCATTAATATCTATGTACACACACATCTATTTTACCTTCTCATCATGAATTAAAAACAAACACAACATGAACGTTTATTTTGGAGTCCCTGGTGTGAATTATCTCGCCGCAGTGCGTCTGTCTGCAATGCAAACAGAGTAGCTCCATAGTTATTAATCTGGCTGCCCACTGTCATGGTGCAATAGGTAGCATCTGCCAGTCAGCCTCTGCCTGAAAAGAGGAGCTCTGCATTAAATAGTAACATTAAATGGATCACTAAGATTGAAGGATCTCGATACCTGGTGAAAATTTAAATATCCAGCCATAAATACATGAAGCAAATACCTTCTATAATCATGTATAAATTGATCCCACAACATCACCTCCAGACAGTTAGACAAGGTTTTTCTTGCCTGAGATGGCCACTTTTCCTTTGCACGGGAGTCTATCTTCCATCGGCCCTGCGTCTGATGACCTCCGTGTGACCTTCTGCATGACCTGAGCCTCTTTCATCCTCTGCAGCTCTGACATATAGGCCATAATACGTGTGCTGCAGGTCTGCAAGCTCTTCGCCGCCTCCAACGTCTGGTCTTTCTGGGAGCAGGCGGCCAGCAACTTGCAGGCTCCGTCACGCATACGAATCTCATGGTCGATCTTCTTCTGGATGTCACTGTCCTGCAAGGACAAGGAATGGTGGAGAGGGGAAATGAGTCTTAAAGTACAGATAACAACACATTTCTCCAGAGGATTTCTTTTTTACGGCGAGAATGGGAGGACTAATGATACATCAAGAGTTTCAGACTGCAGTACATTACAGATCACTTGTGGATTGTGCATTGGTGAGATCTGTCTCTGAAAGCACTTAAGAGTGTGTCGGTGTGTATGTGTAAGAGAGAGAGAGAGAGAGACACACACACAAAATGATCACACATGGCCTTTCGCCCTCTTACCAAGCCCCTTCTGACAGACACATGGATGCTTAATCATTTAGTGCAAACTTAAGTTGTCAAACCCTCAACGTCTACAGCCATATCGAGAGAGCCCAGGCAAACAAAGGTCCTCACACAGACCAGAAGCCACAACCCCTTTCCTTGAGCTACTTTCTCAAAGGAAAAAATACAATATTGTTAAACATCACCTCGCTTATCTAGCATACTATGCACGCGTATGCAGCGGTATACACGACTTAGACAGATGCACATGCTCAAACACAGTAAAGGTCCCGCAGTCCATAACTGTCTGGCTCTGCCTCAAATGATGCTGTCCAGTTTAAACAAAATCTCCATGGCCCTCTCCACTTTGACAGCAGCACGAAAACACTGGATGCATGAACTTCAGACCTGTGTTAGTGAGGGGAACAACTAACGTATGAGGTGAGGAGAATGAGAGAGCACAAAACGATCCATGAATCAAACAAGACCAAAGAAGGGTGACCTTGAGTGTCAGTGCCAGCCTTCTTCATCAAGCTAAAACACCTTCGCTCTGCGCACATCAATGGCTTCAATCCGAGGCTGTTTTGAAAGAACGGCTTTCAAACTAATATTATGGCTACTCTCTTTTCATCATCAATCAATGAACAAATGCCATGAGCTGTAACATCTGCCTGACTGCTGGAATATTTGTATGTACTGTATGTGTGATTGTGTATGCGTGTGCATGCTTGTCCTCTTCAGTGGTACATTGACAAGTTTGCACTCCACTCCAGTGCTGCCCTTCTTTTCCCAACCACCTCTCAAGCTGATAAATGCACCTTTTCCTCCTCTACTCCAATGTTTCTCTTTTATAGTGTCTCTCTGGCTGATTCTTATGCATTTTTTATTCTTCTGATTTAAAGCTTTTTATACTTTCACTGCTCATTTTCTTCTGCTCTTTCTCACACTCTGTTCGTTCGTCTTCACTATCCTCAATCAGCTTTTCTTTCTCCTCCTTCATACCTTCTTTCTTCCCTCTGCAAGTCTCTGTGTGAACCCTTGCTCTGAATGGTGGTGAAACCTACACTAAGAGCTGTAAATCACACAGATTCTCTATTCCCCCAACCAAACCACCAAAATACTAAAACACTTTGAGTCATAGTCCGGTTTCCATTACAGTGTCACCTGATAGAATAACATGGTGTAATATTGAAATGGACGGTGGTGATTACTAGCAATTTCCTCCTCAGAAACACGGCCAGGGAATAATTATTAAACAAGAGAGAGCATGACCGTGCACTTGTACTAATGAATATAATGATCAGTTAAGAGTCGAGTACAATGTACGTTGGCGTTTCAACACAATGTGGCTACACAAATAAGCCTGCAATTAAATAAACACATTCACTGACTGTAAAGCAATCACAGAACTCATGCGAAAGAAAGGGGACCAAATTACAGCGTTGGTATAACTATGTAGCACTTAGCTACTAGGTGATTGGTAGATACAAGTGGAGAATTTAATTTAATTTATTTTATTTTATTTAACATGCAGGTTTTCTAGATCACAATTATTACACTAATGAGCCTAAGCTTTAAACATTCTAGAAAAACAAACATAAAAACAACTGTTTGCACAACTTCAGGAGCCGTCGCCACAGTCTAGTTTCATGTAGCGGGTTTAAAAGTGACCTGCTAGGAGGGAGCCCTGTATTTAGAGCAGCTAAATTAACAGGCTTCTCCTTAAGGGGGATCCCAGAATAGAAGACTAACAGCCAAGATCTACCTCTAATCCACGCGTCTGGCTGTATGTCGGGCTAATAAGAGTAAAACTGACAAAACAGACAGCAAAAAGAGACACACACACCAACACCAATAAGCAAACTAATCTCCTCTTCATGACCTTTCATTAATGCACACACAAAAAAACTTGCAAACACACACACACACACACGGTCACAACGATGGCCTCACACGATGTCTTCAGAGTGGCAGGTGTCGGCCCAGTGGGCAGTGACAGAGAGGCTGCCTGCCTCTGATCGGGGGAGCGTGGACAGCAGCCAGATAGAGGGTGGCCGCAGGGTGGGTTGGCGACAGGGATAAAGTGCATGTCGGGTATCAAGCAGCCACACAGAAGGGAGGCGATGTTGTCAAAGGAAACAGAGTGGATGGGGGGGGGGGGCGTGGTGGTTGAGAGAGCAGAGAAGGAGATACGGGTTGACAGGGCGAAAGGTCAGGGTGAGTTTAGGAGGCAGTTGGGAGTAAAACAAGAGACAACAAGGGACGGTACAAGAGGAAGGAGAGAAAGGGAGAAAGCGCTGAATGTCAAGAGATGGGCAGAGTATAGCATATGAGGAGGGACGGTTGGTGAAGAGGTGCTAGACTTACAAGAGGAAAAATACAGTGATGGGTGAGAGAGGTGACAATCAGGAAATAAAGAGACAGATTTGGCAACAGAAGAGAGGTAGTGGGTTCTATATGAGCAAAACAGTTGCTGAGGAATGAAACATAAAGCTCTGTAAGTCTGCAGACCTGGAAATAAATGGGAGCGTCTTTTGGGAGGAAAAAAAACTGCAAGACTAATGGTTAAAGGCAGAAAGCTTCATAATTTCACCGGCAGAATTGAGATAATTTGCATATTGTTATCTCATACCTAAACCATCATTGTACTTGGAGTTCTTTAGCTAAATAAAAAACACGCCGGAGTGGGTTTGGCATTTTATCACAAGGCTGATGGATCCCTGTCCCCATGTTGAAGTGTGCTTGAGCAAGTGTGTGTCGCTTTGGACGAAATAGTCTGTCAAATAGGTGTTAGGGATAATGGGACAAAGAATAGAACAGCAGTATCTTTGTAAAGCATCACTGTGTGTCACTCACAGTTTTATGCATGGTAACCTTTCAGCAGGTAATTTGATGCCTCAGTAGATACCAGATGGTCACTTCCTCCATCACCTCTCTGACCCTGTCTGGCTGTGTGTGTTGGTACTTTCTAGTGTGTCTGCGGGTGAGATCACGGGGACACTAACCCACACACCTACACAAACGCACACATGCTGGTTTGGGGATTTGACGCCGCTGCAGATGGTGTGTAATGGTTTGTTTACGATGTGTTGATACACACGAGTAGGCTTTCCTGTTCAGATCACTGACCCTTGACCTCAGCTCAGGCCCTGAGCAGACCAGGTGGCTGCAGTCACAGCATGTGACTCCATGGGATTAGATTAAGCAACAAATGTGTCGCTTTGTACAGTAGAACCATATTCATTCAAACAACGTGAGAATGACAGTGGGGAGGAGGAGTTATTACTAAATTGTGTTTTTATTTCCTGCTCTAAAAGGTTTACTTATTTTTGGGCTGAAAAAGAAAGCTTATCTTCACCAGAATCTCTTTGTCCATTTACCATAATCCCAGAAATGGCCGTTTGGGTATGTGGTTTATTCTGTTTGGTTCAGTTCATCTCTTTGGTCCTGACTGAATTATCTCAACAACTATTGGAGGGATAGCAATGGAATGTTACATTTTGGATGGATGGGATTGTTTTCATCAGGGTCAATTATCAAATAACATTTTCAGTTTGTATACTAATTTGGATTACGACGAAATGCTAATGGCATCCCCATTAGCCTCAGCTACTGTAGTGCTAATTAGCAAGCGTGTGTTATCATGGTGCACTAAGATGGTGAACGTGGTCAAAAATTACCATGATGTCAGTATGTCAGCATTGTGCTTGTGGGCATTTCTAGGCTGCCTGCATTAGCATTCCATACAGAACAGTGTTGCAGCATCACAGAGTCCAGTTCAGTCCTGGGTTTAGTGTAGCACGCGTGGGCACAACAGCATGTGCATTGCTGAAACACGTGCTCATACATAACAGGCATCAATGTTGATACCAGTAAAAAAAAATCCTCTTTCTGCATTTGCATGGAATCTGCATTCTACAGCGAACAGTTAAACCCTGGCACTTTCAGCAGTCATTTTCTTTCTAAACAGAAAATACGTCACAGCTGACTGCTCGTTGGACAGAGAGCAAGACGTTGATAAAAAAATAAAAAGAGTAGCAAGGGGAAACAGTAGGACTTAAATACACTCGAACACATTGACACAACTGTCTTGCTCTCTGACTCCCACATTCAGTCGCACACACACACACACCCAAAATGTGCTCTCTATCTCCATTTCACATAGACAAACATACCCAAGAATTGGAAATTCCTGACCGCTCCCATGCAGGCTTCAGTGACCAAACTGTTGGCTTTCAATTAGTCAGCCACAACTATGTGCCTCGCCTTCCTCTCCACCCTCTTCCGCTACTTTCCCTCATGTTCCCCACGTCTCGAGTTAAGGATGGAGGGAGCAGCTAAGAGTGTAAAAAAAAAAGAGTAAGATATCAAATATGAGAGGAAAATAAATCAATGGCAAATCAGCTAACAAAGAGTTAGTAAATGAGAGGAAATGAAAAGTGGGGAGGAAGATGTAAACAATATAAGGAGAGAGGTAAGAATACGGACGTGGATAGAACATGGGTGAATGGCTAGGATGTGACTTTCAGTAACACACAAAACACACCGTCAAACTCATGACCACAGATGCATAACAAATCCCTTATTAAGCACATACAGAAATGTGTTAAATGACTGACGGAAAAACAATCCCCAAACCCAAACCACTGAAAAACAATGATCCAATTCATCCAACAACGTCCCTTCTGTGCCGCAGACTCCAGCTGCTGGAGGCCTGGGCAAAATGACAGTGAAAGGGACTAGTTTGCTACTGGTCAGATGGAGCGGAGGGAGGCGGGGTTGTGTGTGTGTGTGGGGGGGGGGGGGGGGGGAGTAACTGGGTGGAGTGTTTGCATTCTCCTTTTACAACGGCAACGCTACAGAGCAGTGCAGGTCACACACTCGCCAGGCCTAAGTGCCAACATGCTGATGTCATTATTGAGGTGATTGGTGCAGTGATTTAACGCAGAACCAAGTCGCCCCTTATAGCGGGGACACTGTGAAATCTCCCCCTTCAGACAGCTTATGGCATTAAATTATTTGCTGACAATTTAAACAATTTCAGCTCTGCTTGCCTGGAGAACTATGCAAGTGCTTTTCCACACGCGCTTGTGTGTGCGAGTGTGTGTCCAAATGACTTTGCAGCCAGCTGTTCTCACACAAAGGCGATGTGTTCCAAATGCAGCTGAGTCCCAGCACACACACACA